>NC_140973.1:60940625-60943125 GCF_056783735.1 Eptatretus burgeri
AGCTAATTTGTTTATTTTTTTCTGTCACTCTGTGGCTCTAATATTTATTATTTCAGGGAAAGTTTTGTTTTACCTGAAGAAACGCTACTTTGTCAAGTGGTTTCATAGATGTCGGTAGCCACTTTATCAATGCCTGGTGTTGGCTTAATGGTTAAGGTGGTGGGCTTGGGATCCGAGGATCCTGAGTTCAAATCCCCCTCGTCCATTGAATTAATACCTGGTGGGGTTGATTCTGCCTGTCATCCTTCTGAGGTCAGCAAAATGAGTGTTAGCTTGTTGGTGTCCTGTGTTGTTGTGGTGACCGATCCAGGATTGTGCCCAATAGCCAAGGAGACTGTTTCAGCAGCACCAACGCTCTGCACAGGTTATGGTCCCGATGGATGGATGGATGGTAGCCACTTTGGCACCCCGAACCCCATCCTCCCGAAGCCCCTCCTCCTGACCCTCACCTTTCCACCTTCCTTCACACATCTCTTACCCTCTCCCAAAAAGCCACATGATGTGGTCTTCGTGTTCAACGTTCTCTTCTACGCAGTGCATTTCCAAATGAAAACTTAGCGTCTGCACCAAACTTTTATACCCCTTCGTCAAATTTAGTTTGATTTATTTTATCGTTCTAACAGGTGGCATATTGTAAATTTGTTTAACCACCACCTTTTGAGTGGGGCATAGCTTTCACAGTTGCCCTTCGTAACCGACGACATGTAACATGTGAACAACCTGAGAACGTGAATTTGTTTATAGTGAATAAACCAATAAACCAGGCAACCACACTCTGAGATAGCTACAAGCGGTGTAACAGGGTATCAAGGGATATCTGAGAACACCAGACCACTTTCTACCCACAGTTTTAGGCAGGAATTTGTAATCTGTTCGTGGTGTAGGCGATAATTCACCTACTCTTCGTGAAAGACAACATGGTTGGGATCCTTAACGGCCACCAACGACTAGTGCTGGCGGACGAGCCCTTCAGCCAAACGTCCTTGAGATGGATGACGTGCACACATTGATGCCTTGCCCTGCATGTGGAACACCAGCGTGAGCGTTTATAGCTGGGTCAGGATTCGAACCCACACTAGACAGCTCAAAGGCGAGTGCGCCGACCTCCAGGCCATCCTGTCAACTGTCAGCTTTACCACTGCGACTGCATTGTGGGATGTGAGTAGTAAAACAGAAATGACAATTTCTTAGGAGGCAGGAGAGGGGGAGTGGAGGGGGGAGCGGTTGCAAATAAACATTGCATCTTGTCCTCCAAATTTCTTGATAAAACATTTTGAATTACCAAATCCCTTTTGCTTCCTCCCCCAGCAAGGTTGATATTCCGAAACAGACGTAGAGGGGAGACAGAAGGAGTATTACGAGGGATAGAGATGTCACTTTTTGGGAGACACCCGAATATCTTAGCTCAGGGGGGATGTTGTCAAGTATTTGAAATATTCTTTGTTTTTCTTGACATGGGGATGACTGCTTTGTCTCTCCACACATTGTTTGCTTCAACCACCACCCATTTTGGAGGAGACAGTCGGCACGTCATCTTTGTTCTACTCCACCATCTATGGCCATCCGTTGCCCATTATGAAAGGTGTCTTGGATGCATGGAATGCGCTGCGTAAAAATGCAGAACACGCGAACTTGCATGTGGATTTTACCCAGTTCGATGACAGTTCAATTTTGAACCTTATTACCTCCACCGCCGAAGATAGACAGATTGTTTTCACCCCCTGTCTGTCTGTCTTTGAGCAAGATATCTCAAGAAGTTATGAACAGATTCAGACGAAACTTGGTTGGACAGATTGGGTGAGCGACAAGGACGAACCAATTCGATTTTGGTTCAGTTCCAGATCTATCAGTATGATACAAAACGTAAACTGTTCGGCCTGGTGGAGGTATGCGCCCTACCGAGTGTCGTTATAGTTTCCATCTGACTTTATATGAATCATTTATCAAATTTGTTTTCTCCCCTCAGTTGAGTCTTTACTGTCTTGCCTCGATTTACTTGGACATCACGTCTTGCCGCATGTGTTTGAGTGTTTGCTCCCTTTGCTCGGTCAATCCAGCTTGTCAAGCGTACTTTTGTCATCGTGATGATGACTGGGGAATGCTTTCAGCACTCGGTCTCGAGTCGTGAGACTCCAATCCCTGTCGATTAACAACCCTGATGCAATTGCAGTTGACCAAACACACACTGACACTGACTAGTTAATTTCCATAACCTTGATCAGATACCTGAATTTAAAGTTCATTTCTCGAGGGAACATTTATGTTCTATCGTAGGGATTTCAACATCCATCTTATTGTTTAATGGCACAGATTTTTTTCTTTTTTAACAACATTTTGTTTGCATTAGTGGTGCTCACTTTTAATTCCCTCTCTTTTTTTTTTTACAAAGCTACAATCGGGTGTGTTTGTTTCCAGCAGGAGTGCCCCCCCGCAAAAGCAAACCCCTGCCACGACCTCCGCTAATGGTAGGGGTACCATGGCAACAACCCCTGTTACCGTG
>NC_140973.1:60948125-61060625 GCF_056783735.1 Eptatretus burgeri
TCACAAACAGACAAACAAACAAACAAACAAACAAACTGGGGTGAATACGTAACCATCGTCCACCTTGGGTTGTGGAGAGAGAGAGAGAGAGAGACAGAGAGAGAGACAGAGAGAGAGACAGAGAGAGAGACAGAGAGAGAGACAGAGAGAGAGACAGAGAGAGAGACAGAGAGAGAGAGAGAAAGAGAGAGAGAGACAGAGAGAGAGAGAGAGAGAGAGACAGAGAGAGAGACAGAGAGAGAGACAGAGAGAGAGACAGAGAGAGAGACAGAGAGAGAGACAGAGAGAGAGACAGAGAGAGAGACAGAGACAGACACAGAGACAGACACAGAGACAGACACAGAGACAGACACAGAGACAGAGACAGAGACAGAGACAGAGACAGAGACAGAGACAGACACAGAGACAGACACAGAGACAGAGACAGACACAGAGACAGAGACAGACACAGAGACAGAGACAGACACAGAGACAGAGACAGACACAGAGACAGACACAGAGACAGACACAGAGACAGACACAGAGACAGACACAGAGACAGAGACAGACACAGAGACAGACACAGAGACAGACAGACACAGAGACAGACACAGAGACAGACAGACACAGAGACAGACAGACACAGAGACAGACAGACACAGAGACAGACAGACACAGAGACAGACAGACACAGAGACAGACAGACACAGAGACAGACAGACACAGAGACAGACAGACACAGAGACAGACAGACACAGAGACAGACAGACAGAGAGACAGACAGACAGAGAGACAGACAGACAGAGAGACAGACAGACAGAGAGACAGACAGACAGAGAGACAGATAGATAGATAGATAGATAGATAGATAGACAACAACACCACCACAGTAACCTGAAAGTCAGACTGCTGGTTTGTGTGGGATTAATGGTGGTAGAAAAGACTGTGGGTATGTATTGGGATGGCATGAGATGGTGTTGCACCACCTGCTTGAAGCCCAGGAAGGAAGGGTAGGGTTGAACAGCAACAGGAAAGAGATTCCACAAATGGAAGAAAGAGGAATGAAAGTGACGAGGAGTGCAATACACCTGGATTGAATGAGTTTAACCAGGACGAAGTTACCGGAAGAATGGATGCATCCTGGACAAGCTGACGAGGATGCGAGTGAGGCAGCTCGATCGGAAGAGAGTCAGCAATGAAACGGAGGCCACAGATTTGGGCCACCTTTGCTGCACTCAACAGGTTAGAGTATTTGATGTGAATGAAATGGAAATACAATCATTGTAACCATTCTGACGGCGCTATCGTGCTGTACGTGAACCAAATACGGAAATTGCCACAACGGTCAGAAAGGCAGATTTTATTTTTCATGGCACAGTGTGCCATTGTTTGAAGCAGTCCCACAGGCGAGCTTATATCTACTTCCTCGTGATGTTACAAGTTGCGATCCGGTGCAGACATCGGCGACACAAAGAATGGATGTGTTTGTGGCAGTGTGCGCCCAATCACCACCACAATGTCGTAAAGGAATGCAGCTTTGGGGCCCGACACTCCGCCATTTCTCCCGAGACTTGAATGGTCGCTTGTTGGTCTCACCTTAAGGGATCCTTTAATAAGCTTGTGCCCTGGGGGAAGTTGTTTGAAAAAGTCATGTTAAGAAAGCATAACTATGGATGGAGGTTGTACTCGGTCTGGAAAGAGTGGCGAGAGGGCCTGTTTGACAGAAAGAGGGACAAACTCCATTCAACTTCCTGCGGGACAGGCAGCCACACTTGCTTTGGTTGATTTCTTTAAGACAAACCAAATTTATTTCTGTTGCTACGCATGATAATCCTATTGAATCATTTAACTGTAATTGTATACGAGGTCTTTTTCAGTTTTTTTTTTTTTGAGACTTCCAGTATCTGGATATAATGTCAATTCACCTGCCATTGCAATGAAGCCAAATTCACACAACACCTCCGTCCGGCGGATCGATTGAGCCCAATTGGTCGCGTGACGTCCAAGCGACAACAAGGTCCCACAAGCCAGCGAGAGTTCCAGGTAATCGAATCTGTAATCGATGGCGATTGGATGTGCCCAGAGTCCCTGTCGTGCCGGGGATAGATATCCGAACCAACTCGATGGAAATTAATTCCCACCTCTCAAAGCTGAAAGCTCAGCTTGAAGCACTTTATGCAGTGCATTCCCCCAAAAAATGTACAAGACCGCATTCCCAAAATCGGCACAAGTTTGTTTGTTCCATCATAAGTCATTCAAAGATTCTGACCCCGTGACAGAGTGCTCCATCGTGCGACGTGTGTTGTATGAGAAACCCGTGTCCATTTACAAACGCAGCCCCCTTGTCAAAAGTCTGCAGTGAGGGTTGTTTACCATCCAGAGCAGTTCGGCGTGAGGAAGTCATCTTTGGGAAAATCTCATGGTTGTTATGGTCAAAGTGCATTGCTGCGCATGTAGATAGCAAAACGCTGCATTTATAGACTGTGCGGCCATTCCTGCAGCTATGGGGAGATAAGTGTTTGATAGTCAGGAGATGGGGCAGATCAAACTTTCGGTGGAATGATGTGGTGCAGAGGGACATGAGAGAAGTGGTGGTAGATGCACAGAGAGGATTGCTTGGGAAAGTGGGTGCTCACGTGGCCGACCCCACAAGAAGGTCGTGTGCCTAGATGACCGGTGCTTACATCTCGTAAATGAACGAAGGAATATTCAATCACAGGTGATTCACGATGCAATGTCTTAGCAACAGCCATAGTGCCCAAAAGCTTAGGGGCTAGTTTCTTGCCTGCCTGGGCAAGGCTTCGACAATATGTCGGATTCATAGATTGTTTGTCTGAGCCTGTATGATGCTTTGCATTTTGCAATGACACTTGCAAACGAAAATGAAAACGGAATCAAATTCCAAATGTTGCCTTGTGATTTAACTGCTGTCCATGGGATGCAAAGAAGCTTCTAAAGGAGGCTGTCTTCGTGCTGTGTGCTTGAATGGTCACTGGTTGATGATTTTGCTTCATTCTTGCAGCAAAACAAATGAGAAATGTAGACTGCATAGCTCCCCCCAACCCCCCCCCCCAGATTCACACCCACCACTCCCCTGAGAGAGAAGAGGGAGTTAAGGAAGTTCAGCTTCAAACACAGGAGTATTTGAAACAAAGCAGACCAGAGAGTATGTTCCTTCTCATTTGACCAACCTGTTTATTGTAGGTGAATCGAATGGCTTCGTCACTAATGAAGCAGAGAGGGGAAACAGACAAACAAGCCTGGTGATGTTCACAAATTAAGCACCACACATTTTGACGAGAGGATCGAGGAGTCGGAAGACGGCCATTTCCTTCGTTTTCCCACAGGTTTCAAAACATCTGCCCAGGCAGACCCCATGACCCCTTGGCAGGAAACTTGAAATGGCAGCAGATCTCTCGCACGCAATCTCATTTTGGCCCTAAACACATCCTGGTGGTTCGATTCTGTTTGCGTTGGACTTGAGCACACATTTAATGGATAGCGCCAACTCTCCTAGGATGCGAGACGAGGAGATAGCACGAAGGCCGTTTCCTTTCCCCTTGTGCCTTATTGCTTGTGCAGCCGGTCTTCGCGATCCGTGAATGGAACGGTGTGTCTCAGCCTGGCCAAGATACACTGCAGTTTCTGGATTCGAGTTGGAAAATAAAAAAAATGCTTTTGGCTTCGCTTTGGCTGAAGTTATCACAAAGCTAATTTGGTGAAAGATTTTCCGATGTAACTCTCTGCATCTATCTGATGTCTATTTATCTGTGATGTATCTATTTGGTATCTATCTGTGAAGGAATCTGTGATGTATCTATCTATCTGTGATGTACATATTTACCTCCACCACCAAAGGTGGACGGAGGTTATGTTTTCACCTCTGTTGGGTAGTCATTCTAGTCTCGCCTTATTATCAGTATTTTCTGTTTGTCTGTCAGCAGAATATCTCAAAAAGTTGTAGACAGATTCAGACAAAACTTTGTGGACAGGTTGGGTGTGTGACAAGGAAGAATTGTTTCAAATTTGGTAACGATCCGGATCCAGATCCGTATATGAGATTTTTAAAGTGAATCTTCACCATTGAGAGATGGGGCCAAAAACCATATCCTGTACTGAAAAGCATGCTATTTCAAAAAGTTAGAGATGGATTATGACCAAATTTGCTGGATGAGTTGGGTAGGAGACAAGAACAAATCGATTCGGTATTGGTTCAGGTGCATTTGCAGATCCAGTCTATCAGTGGGATACAAAATGTAAACTGTTCAGCCTGGCGGAGGTGTGTGCTCCACTGAGTGCCGTTCTAGTTTCCAATGTTACTATCTGCATCTATCTGATGTATATATTCGGTATCTGTGATGTATCTATTTGTTGCTACTATCTGATGTATCTTTTTGTGATGTATCTATTTGGTATTTATCTGTGATGTATCTGTTTGTTATATTCGAATCTGCATCTATCTGATGTTTCAATTTAGTATTTATCTGTGATGTATCTATTTGTTGTTACTATCTGCATCTATCTGATATATATATTTAGTATTTTGCTGTGATGTATCTATTTGTTGTTACTATCTACATCTATCTGATGTATATATTCGGTATCTGCGATGTATCTAAATGTTGTTACTATCTGCATCTATCTGATGTGTATATATATATATATATATATATATATATATATATATATATATATATATATATATATATATATATATATATATATATATATATATATATATATATTGTTGCGGTTTTCGCGCCCGCCAGCGTGCGAACGGCCACGTAACTCGAATCGCGGCACGTCGCCCACCGGACGGACAATCCAGTCATGACCCTCTCGGACTAACGCCGGGAACCAGTCACGGGTGGACCTTTCGGTCTCACCGCGATCGAGCCAATCAGCCCCCGCGTGGGATAGGGTTGCTCGCCAAATTCGAACTACCTAAGTACCCACGCGGAGGGTAGACCGGGCGATCGCACCTCGCCGCAGGTCGACTTCGGACACGGGCCACTTAAGCGACCCGTTCCGTACTATCAGAATAACCGAGCGGTGTTATCGTCGACCTCGACGGTTCGATTAATTATCGGGCGTATTCAGCCCACTACCAACCCTTTACGTGAAGCAAGATGGGGATTCAATGGAGGAAAAGACGAAGCGAAGCGGAGAAACAGTTCAACAATAAAGCACATTTATTCGCGGCACACGGGAAGCACACAAATACAATTCCACCAAAAGCACACAAAAAAAAGAAAACACACTTCCATTTACACAAAAAGCAAATATAAAAGTGAAAACACAGTGCAGAGCTAATACCGACTACCGAGCACACGGCAACACTTATACAATTCTACTTCACAGACGGCGCCGACAACACATACCCAAAACCAAGGAAAAGAATATCCTCAAGAATGAGGCGGGCCTGAGGCCGAGACCGGGTCGGGCCTACCCGTCTGGTGATGAGACGCGGAGCGGCGATGGCCCCGCAACCCGCGGGCCTCGTGGACGGTGTCTGGTAGGGGGTGGGAACGGGGCCCCCTTGGTCGCACTATCTCAGCGCGGGGGGAAACAGGAGGGGGTTGCTGATGCTCGGGGTATAGAGGATCTTTATTATCCCTGGTGTGCGTCTCCACCTCGGCCAGGTCGCGCTGCCGGCCTTCCTCGGGCGTGCAGCTCCTGGCACCGTCGCGAGCACCCCCTCGTCTGCCTTCGCCGCTGCCGCCTCTCGACTCTCCACCCTGGACTCTCCTCGTTCGACTCTCTTCAGCTTCTCCAGCTACTGCAGGCTTCGGGCTCCAGACTTCCACACTCGTCCCCTCCGTTCCGACTCCTTCTCGTTCTCGTTCTCCTTCTCCTTTTTCTGACTGACGAACACCGTCCTTTTATCCCCCCCGTAACTTCGCCTTTGACCCCCTCCCTTTGACCTTTCACCTCGCTCCCCATTGGCCCGAGAAAAAGTGGGCGTGAAGGCTTTTTGATCCACAAATTTGCATATATCGATCGCCCTGGGGGCGGGGCCAATTCGCCCCTCGCTCACCGATTGGACGGCAAAAAGTGGGCGTGTGTCGTTTTTGATCCGTTTTTGAAGCACAAAATCCGTGATTTTGTACACGCTGTTCGACGCGCGTTCTGCATGAGTCCAACACCGGTACCCACAGCGGGGCAAGAACGGTGGCGATGCTACGGTTGCGAGGTGTGACGTGAAGGTCGTGGCGGTTGTGGTGAAGCGGTGGTTGTGGTCGGTGGTTGATGTTGTGGTTGTGATCATGGCGGTTGTGGTGAAGCGGCGTTGTGGTTGGTGGTTGATGTTGTGGTTGTGATGGTAATCATGGCGGTTGGTCCAAAATAAAGATAGTAAAAGAAAAACGGCTATCCTGAAGAGTCGCAGCACGTATAAATGACATGTATTCCCACTAGACAACGGGTTTGGGCCTAACTACACATGCACTTACCGAGATACCTCACCTAAGGGACCTGAATGGTGGTTTGCGAATCTGGTAACCACAACACTACCCCCTTCCCTTTTTACAGACTCGTCCCGAGTCGTCAAATTTTCGTGTGCCATCATGTGTAGTTTTCCCCTAGTACATTTTACCTACGGATCCCTGAGTGCGACATTCATGGTATTCGTGTCCCCAAAATAAATAACCTGAGGGCTGCGTAACTACCTAAACAAACTCACTCACACGGACGACTTAAATAAAATTGCCGGCGCTAAGACATACATGCCGGGGGGCGCACTCATATTTACAGTACATCTTACCTTAACTTACAAATTTTACACTAAACCATGGCCCAGGATCATTGACTCTGCAAAAAGAAAGCAGTTAGCAGGGAGCCAGGCTGCCCGCATGCAGTCTCTGGCTCAAACAATGCAGGTGACAGGGAACGTGGCTGGCTGCTCACACGCAGTCCAAGGCCTTCCCTTTTGAACTGAACTCAGTGAACCACAACGGTGCTTGGGCTGCACAACGCAGTCTCCGTGCCAGCTCAAGTGGCACACGCAATGAGCACAACAAATGGATGCATGAACACAAACACGGTGCACGGGCCGCCACTGCAGGCCCGTGTTGTAGCTGCCAACAGGGCAGTTCTTGCAGCTTGCAAACTGTTGCTTTTAGATCCTGGCGCACATGGAAATGAACAGGGGGGGGGGGGGCAAAGCAAAAATTGAACGGGGCTGGTGAACGTGGGCAGTGGGCATGGCATGGCAAAGGCAAGCAGGCAAACACAGCCCGCAGAAGAAGGCCGCTGCAGGCAAACACAGCCGGCAGATGAACTGGCCGGCACAGGCCTCAAAGTACCACAGCTGCAGATGAACTGGCCGGCACAGGCCTTGCAGCACACAGCTGCCGATGAAGTTGGCCGGCCTCCGCCTTGAAGCAAAACACGGCCAGCCGATGAAGTTGGCCAGCCTTTGCCGTTCAATGGAGGTTGGTGGAGGGAGTGCGGTGGTGCTGGCCACTTGGAAGGCGGGCTCGGACCTACCTACCAGTCTCCCTCCCAACCTATCGCCTTTGCCTGTCACTGTACATACCCACTCCCTTAATTTGTCAAACCCCAATTTAGCCCCAGCTTAAATTTTTTTTTTTTTTGTTGTTTTTATTTTTACTCCCCCACTATAAATCGTCCCCTAACCCCCTTTATCGTCCTTGTTCGGCTAACCTATCCTGTCACCTAGCCTACTCCCAACCCCTACGTTCCCTTCCCGGAGGGGAATAAGGGAGAGCTAACGTCCTGTGTCGAGGCCCAACTCAAGCCTCAGAATGGCCTTCCCAGAGTTCGGCGATCTTAACACCAAGTGGGTCCAGCGGCCCACAACGACAGCGAGGGGATGGATGGTGCGGAGGGGTACATCTCCTAATCTACCCTAACCATTTAACTGTTAAACTACCCCGGGGCTTTCAACAAGCGCCTCTCGCTTAAACTATTGGTTCTAACAACCCAGATTCCCGTCGCCTGTGTTGGTGTCCTCACAATTTCGGGCCTCGCCCCCCAATTTCTCTCCGTGCCCTCACACGGTCTCCTGGCTGGGACACGTGGCTCCCTCCGGCAGGCACGACCCTCTGCCGAATCTCCCGCTATGGCACCCCCGGGCACTACACTGCCTCCGAGCCTACCAGCTCCCTAACCCCGGGGAGTGCCCCCCATGGCACCTCCCCTGAAACGCACACGTGGCAGGCCGGCCTCCCGGGCCCCTTTCCAAGGGTCACCCGTGCCCACAACACTGCCCACGCGGCCAATGGCGCTCCGGGCCCCCGCACCAAGCAGGCGCACCCGTGCCCACTACTCTATCCCGGCCCCCCATGGGCCCATGGCCTACCGCGGCCGACTAGCCTGGTGCCCGGGGTACCCACTCAGCGATACTCACCTTTCGCAGCCACGCTCCCAAGCCCGTCAACAGGGCTCCTGCACCCCTCCAAATGGGTCTCGAGCCTACTTTCCCACCAACAGCAAAACGACCTCCATTTTTCAATTTGACTAACCCAGCGAACTCACTTTACTCTGACCCCGGGGTCCCTTGGGCGGGAGTCACTCCTCCCCCCAATCACTCATCGCACCATGCATTCCCCATTCACTCCACACACACAGACCCGCTGGCCTCACTAACTCAACATGTACACGTACTCACCTCACAACCCACAACTCTTCAACACACTCACCGCTGAACTCTGCCATCCTTCTATCTACATCCCCTAACTAACTCGTGCTCCCACGTCGTCCCTTAAACTAGTAGCACGTTCCTTTTAACACTACGTAGCTAAGCTACGTCCCCTCTACACATCCACAAGTCTGTCACTGTCCTCAAATGTCCCATTTTATTTCCCAACCTAAATCTGGCTACAATCCCTCTAACTAATCCATTCCACGGACTCCATGAGGACTTACCCCTGCCCCATGAAGTCGGTCTAACTAAGCTAACCCTTCCCCCTAACTAGTTTTCATCCTGTGCCCAGGGTCAAGGGGGTCTTCCACCCCTTGCCCAGGAATCCTGTACACCCGAAAGTGAGGCTTGCTCTTTTCCCTTTATTTTTTTCTTTCCATGCGCAGCACCTGCGCGGCAACTCAGAGCTCGTGCACTTTGCACCTGCCCGTGACGTCATGCAGCTGCACGTGTTCCTCGTCCCTCCTTGGACGGGACCATCCGGCAGAGATACCCCTCCTGCCGGATTCCAACCCCACGTGCAGCCATGACGTCACCGTGCGCATAAAAAAAAACAAGCCCCACGTCTCGAGGGGTTCCCCACGCGAACACGTGCTTTGCCCGTTGGAGCTTAACACACACGATCGCGTGGAGAACCCGTCCGGTCCAAATCCATCATCCTGCCTAAACTTTGTCCGTCCGCGGGATCGGCCGTCCACCGCGTGCGTTTCCGGACCGGGACTTCACTCTCGCAAGCGAGCACGTGGTGGTCTCGTGCGTTGCACAGCACGAACCGCGTGCTCACTGCTGGGCGAACCCGGCACGGTCCTCGAAACAACCACAGCCGCTACTCGGCTTTCGTTCCTGTCATGTCGCCGTCGTCGCCATTCGACCCACGCACACCTGCGTGTTACGACGCACACAGTCCACTCCATTAAACTCACACCGGGAGACGCGGCTGCGTGCTCCCGCATGCCAACCGACATCTCCCTCACATACCGCTCTCTCACACACACGGTCTCCCTTGCACACAGCGACCTTGCACACGGCCGTTCACTCACGCGTGCGGGGGCACTCACCCGCGGTGCCTCACTCATACTGGCCGTTTCATCCACACACACGGCCTCACTCACACACGGTGCCTCATCCACACACGGCGCCTCACCCACACACGCGGGGGAACTAACCCGCAGTGCCTCACTCATACAGGCCGTTTCACTCACACCCACGGCCTCTTCCACACACGGTGCCTCATCCACACACGGCGTGCTGGGAAGCACGTACTCCGGCACCATCGCCACCACACCAATCACACACGGGGTCGCTTCCACACACGGGGACGCACTCACACCTTGCACCACACACACAGGGACAACCACACTGGGGATTCGTGTCCCCACAAGGGTCTCCGGGGCCTCTATACCCCCCAAGCTCTCCAAGCACCTGTCCACAGCACTCGTCCTCTCAACCTCGCAAAGCACGACCGAACTCACCTGGTCGTGACTTGCCTCAAGGGGGCATACTCCCTCCCCTCGTTCCCGGAGGAGGCCATCCAGGTGCTCGCACTGGGTCTCGACCCAGTCCGCCAGCTCACCCCCATTGTCCTCCACTACCTCCGTGTGTGTGTGTGCGCGTCACTTACCCCGTCTTCATCGTGTTTATTGGTCTCTGCTTCTTTCTGGCGTCTTTCCCTTATCTTTATGTAGGTCAACCTTGCTTTCTCTTTAAATCGCTCCCGTCCTTCCCTGTTTTTCACTCCTTGCTCTTTCACGATCTCCGCGTACCTCATCCTTGCTCTCCGTATTAATTGTTCTTTTCTCTCCCTCGCAATTACTTTCACCTCGTCTCTTGTCTCCCGAATTACTTTTTCCTTACCTGCCTCCACCGCGGGCCTGTCAGCCGTTGCACCCCCTTCCAGCTCGTTTGTTCCGACACGTGGAGTCGCCATTTTAAGTTCCCTGCTCACGGCCTTCATGCCCGCCTGCAGGCATCGGCCCATGTTCTGCGTCTCACCCCGGAACTTTTTCATTTCTTCCCTCATGTGCTGTGTATTCGCATCCATCGTCGTTTTCACTTCATTTGTATTTGTATCCATCTTTTCGTTCATGCCTTTCATTTCGTTTTTCATTTCATTTGTGTATGTATCCATCTTTTCGTTCATTTGCTTGATCATGTTCGCTGTCATTTCCGCATACATTTTTGCCAGCATGGTGAATAGCTGGGCCATGTCGGGTGCGCTTGAGAGCCGTTTCGGCAGGGGTTGGGGAAGGGTCTTGGTGGAGAGGGGGGGGAAGTGTCATACACCGCGGCCGCTGCCGCACCCACCTCGGGCCCTGGGTTCAGTTGGGCGAGTCCGTGTTCCTGCACAATCAACATTTCCTGCTCGGGGATTCCATCCTGGACCATGGATCCTACACTATTACACATATACATTTCTAATACCCCCGGCTCCCGCTCGCCTTGAGACGCCATCTTGCTTCTCGTGAAGGGTTAATTTAACTCGCTCGTAATTTGGAGGGAATCGGGGGTCGCTTCTCTCACCCCTGGACCGATTCCCGTGAATTTAGCCGGAGACAGGAGAGCCCGTTTTCCTGTTCTCCAATACCAGTGCCGCGAGGAGGGCGATGAATTTGTATCGCACGACCTGACACCAGTGTTGCGGTTTTCGCGCCCGCCGGCGTGCGAACGGCCACGTAACTCGAATCGCGGCACGTCGCCCACCGGACGGACAATCCAGTCGTGACCCTCTCGGACTAACGCCGGGAACCAGTCACGGGTGGACCTTTCGGTCTCACCGCGATCGAGCCAATCAGCCCCCGCGTGGGATAGGGTTGCTCGCCAAATTCGAACTACCTAAGTACCCACGCGGAGGGTAGACCGGGCGATCGCACCTCGCCGCAGGTCGACTTCGGACACGGGCCACTTAAGCGACCCGTTCCGTACTATCAGAATAACCGAGCGGTGTTATCGTCGACCTCGACGGTTCGATTAATTATCGGGCGTATTCAGCCCACTACCAACCCTTTACGTGAAGCAAGATGGGGATTCAATGGAGGAAAAGACGAAGCGAAGCGGGAGAACAGTTCAACAATAAAGCACATTTATTCGCGGCACACGGGAAGCACACAAATACAATTCCACCAAAAGCACACAAAAAAAAGAAAACACTTCCATTTACACAAAAAGCAAATATAAAAGTGAAAACACAGTGCAGAGCTAATACCGACTACCGAGCACACGGCAACACTTATACAATTCTACTTCACAGACGGCGCCGACAACACATACCCAAAACCAAGGAAAAGAATATCCTCAAGAATGAGGCGGGCCTGAGGCCGAGACCGGGTCGGGCCTAACCGTCTGGTGATGAGACGCGGAGCGGCGATGGCCCCGCAACCCGCGGGCCTCGTGGACGGTGTCTGGTAGGGGGTGGGAACGGGGCCCCCTTGGTCGCACTATCTCAGCGCGGGGGGAAACAGGAGGGGGGTTGCTGATGCTCGGGGTATAGAGGATCTTTATTATCCCTGGTGTGCGTCTCCACCTCGGCCAGGTCGCGCTGCCGGCCTTCCTCGGGCGTGCAGCTCCTGGCACCGTCGCGAGCACCCCCTCGTCTGCCTTCGCCGCTGCCGCCTCTCGACTCTCCACCCTGGACTCTCCTCGTTCGACTCTCTTCAACTTCTCCAGCTACTGCAGGCTTCGGGCTCCAGACTTCCACACTCGTCCCCTCCGTTCCGACTCCTTCTCGTTCTCGTTCTCCTTTTCGTTCTCCTTCTCCTTTTTCTGACTGACGAACACCGTCCTTTTATCCCCCCGTAACTTCGCCTTTGACCCCCTCCCTTTGACGTTTCACCTCGCTCCCCATTGGCCCGAGAAAAAGTGGGCGTGAAGGCTTTTTGATCCACAAATTTGCATATATCGATCGCCCTGGGGGCGGGGCCAATTCGCCCCTCGCTCACCGATTGGACGGCAAAAAGTGGGCGTGTGTCGTTTTTGATCCGTTTTTGAAGCACAAAATCCGTGATTTTGTACACGCTGTTCGACGCGCGTTCTGCATGAGTCCAACACCGGTACCCACAGCGGGGCAAGAACGGTGGCGATGCTACGGTTGCGAGGTGTGACGTGAAGGTCGTGGCGGTTGTGGTGAAGCGGTGGTTGTGGTCGGTGGTTGATGTTGTGGTTGTGATCATGGCGGTTGTGGTGAAGCGGCGTTGTGGTTGGTGGTTGATGTTGTGGTTGTGATGGTAATCATGGCGGTTGGTCCAAAATAAAGATAGTAAAAGAAAAACGGCTATCCTGAAGAGTCGCAGCACGTATAAATGACATGTATTCCCACTAGACAACGGGTTTGGGCCTAACTACACATGCACTTACCGAGATACCTCACCTAAGGGACCTGAATGGTGGTTTGCGAATCTGGTAACCACAACAATATATATATATATATATATATATATATATATATATATATATATATATATATATATATATATATATATATATATATATATATATATATATATATATGTGACGAGCGTGAATCGGCTCGCTACGCTCGCCTCTCCACACGTCGTTGCAGAGATTGACGTCACAGATTTGCTGTGTTGTCATGATTTACACCAAACACAATACAAACATTTCTTTGGTACAAATTTATTTGTAATATTGGTGATATTATATTTATTTGAAATATAAAAAGGTTCAAATGGTCCAAATGGTCAAGGGTTTAATATGTCTCGGGGTGTTAGGGGTCTAAATGGTGTGAAGGTCTTAGGCGTCTTTTGTGTTCTCAGGGACTTTTTGTTCTTTTGGGTCCTCGGGGACTTTTGGGTCTTCGGGGTCTTTTTGGGTCCTTGGGGACTTTTGGGTCTTCAGGTTATTTTTGGGTCTTTTGAGTCCTTGGTGACTTTTGTGTCTTCAGGTTCTTTTGAATCCTCTGAATCTTTTGGGCCCTTGGGGAGTTTTGTGTCTGAGGGGGCTTTTGGGTCTTTGGTGACTTTTGAGTCATCTGAGCCTTATGGATCTTTTGGGTCATCTAATAATACCTACCATCACAATCCACGTTGTTCCATCACAATCCCACAACAAAAGTAAAATGTCAATATATATCATGATGCTAAACCAGAAGAGGATTGTTGTGTCATATTGTAGCATCGTAATGTGGTGTCATTCTTCATTGTTGTTCTTCTTCTTCATCCATCACAATCCCCCAACAAAAGTAAAATGTCAAAAGATGTGATGGTAATCCAGAAGAGGATTGTGGTGTCATATTGTGGCATCGTAATGTGGTGTCATTCCAACCTTGTTTGGTTGTTTTCTTGAGATTTTCATCACTGTTTTTACATTTTTCTTGAAATGTTTTTTCTTCCCTTGTTTGGTATCTATATATATATATATATATATATATATATATATATATATTTCTTCTTCTTCTTTCGGCTGCTTCCGTTAGGGGTCGCCACAGCGGATCATCCGTATGATCCGCATACTGATTTGGCACATGTTTTACGCCGGATGCTCTTCCTGACGCAACCCTGGTCGCCTCTTACGATACAGGGATATGGTACACCTATTTTAACCGGGGTATACACCGACCTGGTGGTCGGTGTATACCCCGGTTGGTACTCATTATATACTGGTACCTATATATACTGGTACTCATTTCACCGACCTCGGCAGGATATATTATTTATATATATATATATATATATATATATATATATATATATATATATATATATATATATATATATATATATATATATATATATATATATATATATATATATATACAGTGGGGAGAACAAGTATTTGATACACTGCTGATTTTGCAGGTTTTCCCACTTACAAAGCACGTAGAGGTCTGTAATTTTTATCATAGGTACACTTCAACTGTGAAAGACGGAATCTAAAAGAAAAATCCTGAAAATCACATTGTATGATCTTTAAATAATTAATTTGCATTTTATTGCATGAAATAAGTATTTGATCACCGACCAACCAGTAAGAATTCCGGCTCTCACAGACCTGTTAGTTTTGTCTTGAAGAAGCCCTCCCATTCTCCACTCATTACCTGTATTAACTGCACCTGTTTGAACTCATTATCTGCATAAAAGACAGCTGTCCACACTCAATCAATCAGACTCCAATCTCTCCACAATGGGCAAGACCAGAGAGCTATCTTAGGACATCAGGGACAAAATTGTAGACTTGCACAAGGCTGGGATGGGCTACAGGACAATAGGCAAGCAGCTTGGTGAGAAGGCAACAACTGTTGGCACAATTATTAGAAAATGGAAGAAGTTCAAGATAACAGTCAATCTCCCTCAGTCTGGGGCTCCATGCAAGATCTCACCTCGTGGAGCCTCAATGATCATGAGAAAGGTGATGGATCAGCCCAGAACTACACGGCAGGACCTGGTCAATGACCTGAAGAGAGTTGGGACCACAGCATCAAAGAAAACCATAAGTAACACACTACGCCGTCATGGATTAAAATCCTGCAGCGCACGCAAGGTCCCTCTGTTCAAGCTAGCGCATGTCCAGGCCCGTCTGAAGTTTGCCAATGACCATCTGGATGATCCAGAGGAGGAATGGGAGAAGGTCATGTGGTCTGATGAGACCAAAATAGAGCTTTTTGGTTTAAATTCCACTCGCCGTGTTTGGAGGAAGAATAAGGATGAGTACAACCCCAAGAACACCATCCCAACCGTGAAGCATAGAGGTGGAAACATCATTCTTTGGGGATGCTTTTCTGCAAAGGGGACAGGAAGACTGCACCGTATTGAGGGGAGGATGGATGGGGCCATGTATCGCGAGATCTTGGCCAACAACCTCCTTCCCTCAAAAAGAGCATTGAAGATGAGGCGTGGCTGGGTCTTCCAGCATGACAACGACCCGAAACACACAGCCAGGGCAACTAAGGAGTGGCTCCGTAAGAAGCATCTCAAGGTCCTGGAGTGGCCAAGGCAGTCTCCAGACCTGAACCCAATAGAAAATCTTTAGAGGGAGCTGAAAGTCTGCATTGCCCAGCAACAGCCCTGAAACCTGAAGGATCTGGAGAAGATCTGTATGGAGGAGTGAGCCAAAATCCCTGCTGCAGTCTTTGCAAACCTGGTTAAGAACTGCAGGAAACGTCTGATCTCTGTAATTGCAAAAAAGGTTTCTGTACCAAATATTAAGTTCTGTTTTTCTGATGTATCAAATACTTATTTCATGCAATAAAATGCAAATTAATTATTTAAAAATCATACAATGTGATTTTCAGGATTTTTGTTTTACATTCCGTCTTTCACAGTTGAAGTGTACCTATGATAAAAATTACAGACCTCTACGTGCTTTGTAAGTGGGAAAACCTGCAAAATCGGCAGTGTATCAAATACTTGTTCTCCCCACTGTATATATATATATGGTATCTATCTGTGATGTATCTGTAATCCATCCATTTGGTGGGAGATATCCTCTGATATGTGATATCTGCATATATCTGATGTATGTATTTAGTATTTATCTCTTATGTATCTATTTGATATATATATATATATATATATATATATATATATATATATATATATATATATATATATATATATATATATATATATAGATATACATACATAGATAGATGTATCTATCTGAGGTTATCGCGAAGGTAATTTGTTGAAAGATTTTTCCGTTATATCCACCTGAATTATACAATGTGATTGGTGTTTCGCTTCGCGATTTCTCAAAGAGCCATGCAACTCAAGCTTTGTAATCAGATGACTGAACAAAAGTGGAATATGCACGTGGGATGTAAAAACACAACAGCACGGCTTGGCTTGTGCGCTTTTTAGTCCAAGGCCAACACATTTCAGACATAACACTTGGTGGAAAAATTGTAATAATAAAAAGACAGTTACTGTCCAGTGAGAAAAATATTTTGCACTGCAGTCTCAATCTTTACATATGAAGATTTGCGTGCATCACCAATTAAAGTTGGTCTTTAAAGCAACTGTTTTGACAAACTTTTGACAACAGCAATATATGAATGCACACATTTGGAAATAACTTGCTACTTAGCCATTGAAACCAAACACTTTGGTGCATGAGGAAATAGGAATATCCATTTTTTACTTATAAATGTCAGAGTCTGTGTGTGTCTCATCCAGAACTCCAAAACCATGAAACCCAACAGCCTGAAACTTTGCATGCATACTCAGGGAACTCCAAGGAAGTGCAAGTGTGAAAATTGGGTGTTTGGGTTAATTAAAACACCACTTTTGAAGATAATTAACAGCCATATTTAATTATATCCTTTATCAGGCGCATCATCTGCCACCGCTGTCTATGGGTTCTTAAGGCATATCCTGGGTTACTTCGCTGGGATCTGAAGCCGCCATGTTTTTTGCCCTGCTCAACAATGCCATGACTTGGAACAGGCTGCAATGATTTCTTAACGATGAAGTTTTTTTTTTTTCACTTTCCTCACTCATATTGTCCAATCCCTGTTCATCAGAGCTACACATCACTGGATACATTGCAATGCTTATAAACGCAGGAGACGTCAGCGTTCGTGGCTTTATTTCATTTCTGCACATGCCATAACCTCGAAAATCTCTTAAACTAAGCCGAATTACAAGCTGTAGGGACTCTCCATGGATGTCTGGGAATGGGCTTGTTACAGGCGCCATAGTGGCAAAGTTTCATCCCATATCTTATGGAAGTTTTATCAGGTTTTCCTTTGTCCTCGCAACTGTTTCTAAAGCAATTGGTTTACGGGTGTTCTTTACAAAGGTTAATGTTTCTCTTTGAGAGTTTCAAAGAAAAATATATTTGATAACGCCGGATTTCCAAGCTGTTTGCTGTATTTACGTGTTTTCTAAATTACCAAGCCAAATTTTTTTTCCACCCGTCACACGCAGCTGTTTATAAAGATTAATGTTTGTGCACATCCCCTTGAAACATCTATATAAATGCAATGTTGTTTTTCAGTGAAAGCTACTCAAGGTTTTTGGGTGTTGTATACAGTACTTACTGTAGTCAGTAATCACACTGACTCCAATCCTCCGATTCCTGATATTGGCCAAGCACGTGTGTGTGTGTGTGTGTGTGTGTGTGTGTGTGTGTGTGTGTGTGTGTGTGTGTGTGTGTGTGTGTGTGTGTGTGTGTGTGTGTGTGTGTGTGTGTGTGTGTGTGTGTGTTGTTCATAAAGCACAACACATTCTCTCTGCTAACTTCCCTACCCCTACCCCTCTCTCTGTTTGTCCCATCCTTGCTCTACCCCCTCCCAATACTATACAGCACCCTCCTCCCACACCTCTCTCACTCTCTCCTGCTCCCTCTCTGTATCTGGACAGTGGTTATCTCCACACATGTCTGGATGATGGTTATGTCCGAGCGGTGTTTGTCTCCAGACATGTCCAGGCGGAATTTGACTCTGGGTAGTATTTGTAGTATGACCAGTAGAAAATGGATTTCAGACATTATTTTGTTTCCATCTTCACTGTTATTCTATGCAGAATCATTTTGATGAGACGGTTTGAATTGTAATTAAAGCTCCACCGCATGTCTGCCTTCCCTTCCTCTCACCTCAAGCTGTCTTCCCTTCACGCTGTCTCACCTCACACCCCCTCCTCACTCTCCCTCCCTGCTTGCTCCCCCACCTCACACCCTCCTCACCCTCCCTGCTTGCTCCCCCACCCCTCCTCACCCTCCCTTCCTGCTTGCCCCCCCACCACTCCTCACCCCCCCTTCCTGCTTGCTCCCCCACCCCCTCCTCCCACCCTCCTCTCTCTTTCTCCCTCACCCCTCTTTTTGTCCCCCCTCTCAGTATTCCCGTCAGCAAAGCATCAGGTGGTATTTGCGCGTTTATAAATAAAAGGCCAGCATCTGTCTGTCTGTTCATTCATGTCTCATTCCATTCCGCATTCCCTCACTCTCACTGCTTCACACATCGTCACCACACTCTGTAGGCATTATTGACAATGTCTTGCAATTTCATCTTACGGCATCTCGATTTACTTACAACTCCTACACTTATTCTTGTGGCTCAGTCGAAAGTACTCTTCTCAAAGTGTTCGCCACTCTGGGTGACATCACAGCATTACGGTGGGGTGGTGATTCACACCCAACTGTCACAGGATTGTTGTCTCCAGTTATTCCATTGATCATGACATTGTTGTTGTTCTATGATCCTCTGGTCCTATCAAATTTCACACCATCCCATCACCAGTCATTGATGGATATATCAGATAGGAGGGTAGCACTTCCAGCACGATTCCATAATGGGATTGTTGTTGCTCTATGACCCTCCCATCCAATCAAATCACAAACCTTCCCAGTTCCCATCATCCATCTTTGAAGAGCATATCCACTGGTTTAAAGAGAGGAAATCCAGGTGAGCTAGGTAAACAAGGAATGATGTTGCACCTTCTGTTAGAAATCTCAGTTTCCTTCCAATCAGTTGCTGCTGATCACTTCACAACCTCTAACTCACTCAACTCTGATTTGAACTCCATCTTGAAGTGGAGCTCAGATTACCTGGTCTCTTTCTAAGACAGTCCCTTCTCATGTCCTGCAAGACTGACATCAATGTTCCTCCTCTCCACGTGTCTGGCAAACAGTTTAACCAATCCTCGGTCATTGGCACATTGCTTCATCTGTTCATTCCTGGGAGCCTCATCTCATCACCATTGCTAGAAAAGACTTGTGTGAAGATTAACTTCTTTGTTAGAGCCAGCTCCTGATTCTGTACAAAGTCTAGATTAGGCCCATGATAGAACATTTCTTCTACCTCCGGGGAGGTGTTTCTCTTTCTGTCTGAAACATTAAGCAGTCAGACTGATTGGCAACAGCTGTTCTATCAACAGCTTTCATTAACCTCTGATTCACTATCAAGCAATTTCATCCTTGTGTTTCTTTAATTATCGCTATTTCCACGGTTTATTATTATTATTATTTTTTTTTTTTGAACAATTGGCTAGCATTGTCCCTTCTCCAAATGTTCACTCTTGGCACATTTACTTGGCCTTTCCATGTTTCCCGTCTGTCCTTCCCATATTGAGTTAGACTTTGGAATGATTTAGCTCCCTCATTTGTTCCTTCAACCAACAAATCTTTAAGACTCAGATTAATAGATGTCATCTTAACTCTTACTTCTGTGCTTTCCTTCTTTTTTAACCCCTTCTGTTGCTTGTATGACTGTGACCTAGTCTTCTTGGGCTACAATGAACCACAAAAAGCTCCATCAGATAACACTGTGACCTCTGCTTTCAGGTACCGTGCGGTGGTGCCGTACCCTCCACAGAGCGAGGCCGAGTTGGAACTACGAGAAGGTGACGTGGTGTTTGTGCATCGCAAGCGCGACGATGGCTGGTTCAAGGGCACGCTGCAACGCAGCGGTAAAACGGGTCTCTTTCCAGGCAGTTTCGTTGAGAGTTTCTGACTCCGTCACCCGATAAATGGGATGAGCGGCCTGCATTGGCTTGTACTGGAGGCTCTGCCTGGACGAATGTATCCATTAACAGAGGTCAAAATCCATGGATATGAAGTAGGAGTCCATGCAGGTTTGTTGAACAACATGAACTACGTCCTCGGTTTCGGAGTGACGACAAAAAAAGTGTTTGTCTGTATCCCCCTCCTGAAGTATTTATTGCAGTTTAGACAATGTACTTATAAGAATTTATTTAAAATTTTTAAGGCAACAAGCACATGAAGTTGAACTTTGAAGCCAAACAAGAGTGGAGCTTGATTGAAAGTGAACCTTTTATTTGTTTTTGTTTTCTGAAAATGCTTAAAGACAATATTGATGCTCAGTTTGAAAGTTTGACCACAAACCCTTCCCTCCCCACCAGCCTGATATTGCTGCTAATTCATCATTCCCACTCCCCTCCCCCATGAAGGAAGGGATGTGTATGGGAATATTCATTACACTCCACGCACCATTTTACTTTTTAAACGCACCTCAGATAAAGGCCATTGTCAGATCAGGATGCTGCGCAAGGCCGGAATGAAAAGGCCTTAACAATCCCAACCACCTGGCCAGCTTTCCGCTGTGTTCCTCCGTACAAGAGGAATGCAAAAACTCTTTCTGGCATTCTTAGCCGTCGGAGACGCACCGAGGATTTCTCCAACCAGTCGGAACCAAACCCATTCGACAATGGATTCGTTCATCGCTCGGGTTCAGCGAATACTCAAGCACCTGCTAAAGCAATACTTAACCCTTATTTTCCTAATGAGAGTGCAACAGATGCTTCTTTTATTTTTAATTGCTGTTCACGAGTCCAAAAGCTGACAAGATGCACGTCTGACGATGTAATGCAGCTTTCACTTACACCGACGCTTCGACCTAGGTCTTGCAACCCCGGCCCGCTTTTGTACGAGGAAGTAGCTTTGTAGTGCGCCCGTGAGGAGCAGCGTGGTTTGCCTGTCGTAGCGTAGCTCGTTTAGTCTGTCCAGGGAAAGGAAGATCTGCGAGATGTGTACATGAGGCAGTATGCCATTGTAACCTCAATGGCTAGGCCTCCACGAAGGTATTTTCCATGAACGAACGTTTTGATATTCCCACGGATTTGTAGAGAATGCCGTATAGAGAATGCGATGCAAAGTCGGGTCAAAGAAAGAAACAAATGTTATTAGCCTTTCCCTTTTGCATCACCAGAGGAGAGCAGAGCACCACCGTTACTCCCATCGCTGTGGAAAGGAAAGCGGTCCACAAAAAAAGGGCAAGCGCACTTTTAGGATTGCACAAATCCTCAACTGCTGGAAAACAATGTTGTACTTAACTTAAATGAGGCTGCAAAAAGTTATTGTACCGAGTATGTATTCGTTTACAGTGGTGCCTTTACCCCCAAAGACAATGTGGAATGGCCGCTCATCTTGGTGCGGCCACCTTGCGGCTCGCATCCACGTCCCGGATTCAGCCGAGTGCCATGTCCTTTGCCAATGCCAAGACGAGCATCCAATCACTGATGTCATTACTTTTTAGATAAAGGAAAACAGAATTAACTCTGTTAAAGTATCTCTCCCGTTCTTTGCCAATCTCCAATGTCGAGTGACTTGCAATGGCCCGTGGTGCATCTCCATTGCAACTGAACCGGTTAAACCAATGTTGCTCTTCCAGTATTCGCTTAGACCCCCTTGCATCTGTTTGTCAGGTTTGTTTTACATTCCAGAAGGTTGCTCCAAAACGTTCCATGGTGGATGTGACGTGCCTCCCAAAGCAGACCATCCATACCATTGTCAGAAGTCTCGAAACCATGTCACAGAACTGTGGTGCTTTGCATTGGGCAGTTTAACCACCCAACGGCAGGTTAGTACAACCAGAAGCATCAAGCGTCTTCGTGGCAATACTGTACTTTAATCAATGTGTGTAGCTCTGTCAATTGATGCCCAAAGAAGCCCAATGCTTGGAGAACAGATGCGAGATGAATTTGGCAATCTGATGTCCCCTTGAACACCATCCAACTCCATGATGTGTCGCTAGGCAACCCCGGTGGTCCTTGAACGATGCATGTGAAGATTTTCACTTAAAAAACCCTGCACAAAGCCTCCGAAACTGAAAGACTCGGGCCCAATTTGTTTCTCACTCTGTGTCTGAATTTCAATAATTTTCGAGCAACCCCATCCATAAATTATACAAATGCTTCTTCAATATTATTTTTTAGGGAAATTTAAATCGCTGCGATTGGCTTCGGGGCCTTTATTTATTAATCACGCAAATATTTGTGGATCTTTTGATTGCCCTGCCCGACCTGTCCCTGACATGTACCTAATAAGTAGATGGCCCCGAAGTGCACTTTGGAGCGAATGAGGGAGGAAAACATTGAAATAGGTACACTTGAAGCCCTGTCCATTTGGAGCTATGTTTAGCTACCAATTTGATTGCGTGCACCAAGATGGCCGGAACAAAGCAGCAGTTCAAGTCTGGAAGCCAATACTGTGAATTTGTCGGCTCCCACTCTCCCCGTCCCTCCCCTCCTGGTAAACAAAGCAGGCTGTATTACTTCATCATTGGTTCAGAAAGCCATGACCAAATGTTTATTCATTTAGTCAACCATTAACAGTACACAAATGTACTATTCTTGTATTATTGACCGGTTAGTTCTGAAAACATTTTTTTTGTGGATTCTGCCTCACCTGCCTCGTCATCAAGGTGACAGAGGAAATGCTGATGGTTTTACGCTACCTGTTGGCGTAACCTTGTTTTATTGTTTGTTTAAAGAAACGTTTGCTGTACATGTGCAATTTCTTTACTTCCAACAGGATTTTAAACATCGCTGTTAACCTTGTTTGTCCATAAAATCATTTGGGAAAGTCGTTTTGAAGAGACAATTTCACCTCCAACCACCATGCTTGCTTCTGACCTCAAACCACCCTCTTGATAGTATACCACTGCAATAAACGTAACTCTTCAAAATTATTTGCCTTTTTCTTTATTTTAGATACCCACGCCACTCGTCTCTCGTACGCAAGTGCCCGCTGGGTTGCATCATCACTTGGGAGTGTGGTTTGTGCAGCCGGTGCAGTAACCCCAACAGGTTAAGGTGGGAATTTCTGGGATTTGTTCAGGGTGCTGGCGATAACTCGCTGACTCTTCGCTCAAAGACGCTGTGGGATCTGAGATAAGATCCACTGAGTAATGCCAGCAGATGAGACACCCAGTTTAACGTCCATCCAGGAGACGATGCACTTTGTCTTACCTGCGAAGCACCATTCTGACAATGGTTGAAATTGATAGGTCGTTGACCGAGATTATGCCAACCGCCATGGGAAGGAACAAGAAGCTAACGTTTCGGACGTTAACCCTTTGTCAGAGCGAAAGTGCAATCTGGCGGTAGACCTATGGTCGGATCGGGAATGGAACCCAGAGTGGATGGCTCAAAAGGTGAGTGCGATGCCTCCACACTATCGTGTCAAAACCCCGATTCCAATTTCCCACTGCATGTTACACCTCACCCTCATGTGAGGCCAGATTTTTCTTGTAGACAGAGGGGTCTTTGGGGCAGCTGGTAAAAAGAAAAAATCTACCTTTAAACTCATGTTTGGGTCACTACTTTGTACAAGCACCTCTTTGTATCCCAAAAGGCAAGTATGTTCGATACTCAACGGCGAAGCAAGAACAAAAGAGGCATTTTCTACGAATTCATGGCCACGTGTGGTTCAGTGGTCGCTCCTTCATTTGAAACATTGAAACCAAATCGTGCAGATTTAAGCCATTATATATTATGCACACACGAGGTCCACGAGCTCAGGTTTTGTACACAAACGGTTGATTAAAACTACCTTTCACAAAGTAATATGTTTGCAATAAGGAAATACAGGCACTGAAAAGGCTGGGGTCGTCGAAAACGTCATCATCCATTAGCAAACCAACATCCCTAAAGACCATTTAAAAGCAACTCATTCCCTCCCCGCCCAAGCTCTCCAAGCAGTCGCGGTGCAGGGCATTGGAAGTCAACGGCTTCAAAAACTATCGGGGACGGCGACATGATCACCCATTGGAATTTTAACAAACCTCCACCGTGTCGCATGTTAACTAATCATTGCCACCGATTCCTTTCAACACTCCTTCCACCAACGCCGGGCCACTACTGATGGGACAGTCATGGACAAAACTACAGGATCTTGCACACGATCATTTTGAACCAAGCGACCCCGACAGACCAGCAATCTTCGCACGCAGTGGCAAGGACAAGGGACGTACACGAGCAGGTACAGGACCTGTGATACATGTCTATGTATCATTTTTACAAGCAAGAGTTGTTCAAAGACACGTCTAAGCTGCTTGCCTCAAGGCAATCACACGGACCTGGGTTCATGCAGCAAAACCGTCGCAGCTGAAAGTGCAGGCAGACGCGGCTGTAACCAATTTCAAACGTGCGTACAGTGACGGACTTTCGACAAACAAACCCAACGGACCGTTAAGCGTGTCGGTCGCCTGCTCGAACGTTGTGGATATTTCACTGCTTACATCGACAGAAATTCACACCAAAGATCCAACAAATCCTAACTCGATTGGGAGTGCAAAAAATGTGGGACGAGTGCATAATTTTCCATCGTGATGGTTGAAACGCCAATCATGTTTTGTTTTATTCCAAAATACGTACATTACCAGCAAAAAATAAACTGACCGAAGCTCAAAAACTGAATGACATCTTTGTCGAATATTTTTTTTAAAAAAGAGAATAAATTTTATTTCTTTAAAGGTTTGAGGCTTATAGACGAGTCAGGTGAAGGAGGGAATGAACTGACAATTGGGCAACAGTTGGACACAATAAAGCAAAGCAGTGAATGAATAGCAAGGAAGATGGGGAAAAACAGCACACTGGAAAAAAATGGGTTGGGCTAGGTGGGGTTAATGGGGATAATAAGGATCGTGGGTGAAGATGGGGGAATGATGCGAGATGGTGATGAAACGCCTGCTCGAGGCCCTC
The DNA here is from genome assembly GCF_056783735.1 of Eptatretus burgeri. Taxonomy (NCBI): domain Eukaryota; kingdom Metazoa; phylum Chordata; class Myxini; order Myxiniformes; family Myxinidae; genus Eptatretus; species Eptatretus burgeri. Next base: position 60,973,161 of record NC_140973.1, read on the forward strand.
GAAGGTGAACAGGTTGAAAGACATGAAAACCATCCATTTTACCCAAGCGGAATGGCATGATGTGACAAACAAACATTCCTATTCTTTATTCTCAATTGGTGGCTCTTTTAAATTATTTAATTCAAAGCGGCACAAGGTGATCCACACACGGGGATACTCTGCACCCTTCCGTTTCTTCCCATTCTTTACCACTCCCCAAATCCAAGGTTAAAGAGAGGGAAAAGGATTCTGTAAACTTTGCTCTGGTTTGTCGAGCCATTCTGCATATTTTTGGACGAGTGAATTTGGGACCGGAGGGAAAGGAGGAGGGTGGAAGGGAGATGCTGAAGATCTATTGAACCAATGTCCTCAGGAACAGACACATACACAACTTGTCTTGCCTTTTTCCATAACCATGGTGTGGAACCTCCCCATTCCAAACACAGACTTACGAGGAAATCACTGGATGAGTGTGCCATGCACTAGCACATGGCAGGAGTGACGAGTTTTCTTTCTTTTAATTGCTAATCTTGATTGACGGCGAAACATTCCGAGGTCACATTGGCCAGATGGCCATTTTTACATTAGGTCAGACCAGGTCAGGTTAAATATCTGATACTGCTCATCCTGATGGTGCTCAGTAAAACAGAGTGATCTCCGAACTGGATCTTAAAGCACTAATGATAACTTTCTTTAATCTCAACAATCATTGTTGGCTTAACGTTGTATGCCTGGTATGCCTGGTTGACATTGTATGCCTGGTGTTGGCTTAATGGTGAGGGTGGTGGGCTTGGGATCCTTGGGTCCTGAGTTCAAATCTCGCTCAACTGTTGAATTAATACCAGGTGGGGTTGACTCAGCCTGTCATCCTTCTGAGGTCTGTAAAATGAGTGCCAGCTTGCTGGTATCCTGTGTTGGAGTGGTGACCCATCCAGGATTGTGTGCAATAGCCAAGGAGACTGCTTAAGCAGCACCAACGCTCTGCACAGAGTATGGTCCCAATGGATGGATGGAACAATGACCACACAGAGGTCGAATCAAAGCGAACGCCATAGGTGTGGTGATCTCAAGAGTGAGTCACAAAAGGAGGTGAAAAAAAACAAAACTATTTGTTGCTTTCCTTTCTAGTCCAGAAAAAGAAGATGAACTGAAACTGAAATCCTTACTTTGGCATTTTGCAGTTCCACATACCAGCTGCCTTGAGTACCGGAACATCCCTGGTCAATCCAATAACCCGACACAGAAGACTGAGAACAGAATAATAAACAACTTGGAATGATCCTTCCGATCAATGTAATATCCCAAATTTGGAGTTTAGCAAAGTCCTCCTTCAGGAAATTCAAGCTCCTCACCACGTGGACAAAGCACAAGCGATTGTACAATATCAATTACAGTGCTCTTGTTTGTATAAGATAAAAAATGTCCAGCTGGGCACGTAATACAAAAACCCCATTACCGTCCAAAAGCCGCCCGCGGCCAAATCCACTGAATGAGGATGCCGTACGCGTCCATAAGGCAGGCAGAGTCCTCGGCCGCCGTCTCGTCCTATCCCCTTAAAAGGGTTCCAGACATAATTCCAGCGAGAATCAGCAAACCCAGGTTACGGTTAGAAGCAAATTTCTTCCAGCAGTCTCCAGTATCGTTCACATCAAGGGTCCAAACCTGCAAACAAACAGTGACCGTACATTGTGTTTGGCTTGACTCGCACAAAAAGTAAAATATGATTACAGATGCTTCCAAAGCGGCAGGAGTTTGAAATGTTGATATATGGTTGATTCGTATCGCATGCGGGCCGCGGATTCACAGCTGCTGCTTTATAATTATTTTGAAGCACAGGTGCGCCTTGGCCCATCGCACTGAGCCAAACAAATGGGACGGCCCTGGGTAGGCTCAGGAATCCGAGGTCGAACGAGCAGACTCTCTCACGGGAGCTGGACATCATTTCTTATAAAATAAAGATGAGCAAAAACACAAGGAATCAGGACAAAAAGAAGTATTAAAATCTATGGCCATGAGAGAGCGCCTTCAGAAAGTATTCACACCCCTTGACTTTTTTTTACATTTTGTTGTGCTACAGATTGAATTTAAAATGGATTAAAATTTTAAAAAGTTTGTCACTGAGAGACACATAATACCCCATATAATGACAAAGTGAAAACATGTTTTTAGAATTTTTTACAAACTTATTGAAAATGAAATGCAGAAATATCTAATTTACATAAGTATTCAGCCCCCTGAGTGAACACTTTGTCGAAGCACTTTTGGCAGCGATTACAGCTTTGAGTCTTCTTGGGTATGTCTGTATCAGCTTTGTACATCTGGATTTGGGGATTCTCTCCCATTCTTCTTTGTAGATTTGCTCAAGCTCTGTCAAGTTCGATGGGGAATGTCGGTGAACAGCAATCTTCAAGTCTTTCCACAGATTCTCATTTGGATTCATGTCTGGCCTTTGGCTGGGCCACTCAAGGACTTTCACATTCTTGTTCTGAAGCCATTCCAGTGTTGCTTTGGCTGAACACTTGGGGTCATTGTCCAATTGGAACTTAAATCTTCAACGCTATCTAAGGTCTTTTGCACTCTGAAGCAGGTTATCCTTAAGGATTTGCCTCTATTTGGCTCCATTCATTGTTCTCTCAATCCTTACATATCTCCCAGTCCCTGCCATTGAAAAGCATCCCCATAGTATGATGCTGCCACCACCATGCTTCACGGCAGGGATGGTGTGAGAAGGGTGATGAGCTGTACTCGGTTTCCGCCAGACGTGATGCTTTGCATTCAGGCCAAAGAGTTCAATTTTCTTCTGATTAGACCACAGAATCCTTTTCCTCATGCTCTCAATCTTTCTCATGCCTTTTTGCAAATTCCAGGCATGCTGTCATGTGACTTTTTCTCAGGAGTGGCTTCTGTCTGGCCCTTCTCCCATAAAGCCTTGATTTGTGAAGTGCTGCAGAGATTGTTGTCCTTCCGGCAGGTTCTCCCATCTCAGCCAAGGAACTCTAGTTATTTCAGAGTGGTCATTGGGTTCTTGCTCACCTCTCTCAGGTCCTTCTTGCTCAGTTTGGTCAGATGGTCAGGTCTAGGAAGAGTCTGGATCGTTCCATATTCTTCTTAATGATGGAGCTCACTGTGCTCTTGGGAACTTTCAACACTCTAGAAGTTGTTTTATACCCTACTCCAGATGTAGGCCTCCTCACAATTCCATATCGGAGTTTTACGGGCAGTTCCTTGGACTTCATGGTGGAGTTTCTGCTCTGACATGCACCGTCAACTGTGGCACCTTACATAGAAAGGTGTTTCTTTCTAAATCATGTCCAATCAGTTAAATTTTCCACAGGTGGACCCCAATCAAGTTGTAGAGGCATTTCAAAGATGATCAAAGGAAATTGGATGCACCTCTGCTCAATTTGGGGTGTCATAGCAAATGGGTTGAATCCTCAATGACAATACATTTCAGTTTTTCATTTTTAATAAATTTGAAGCAATTTCTAAAATAATAATAATAATAATAATAATAACTAGAACTGCCACTTTATAACTGCTGGCAGTGATGACCGGGTACCCAAACGTGTCCGCCTTTGACACAACTGATACAACATGAGACTTAAATCATCGTCGCAAAGTTTCGCATTCATCGGAAAAGCGGTGCCAGAGAAAACATGATTTAATGGTGATACAAACACAGGCCTGCTTCGCGACGGCGCAGAACAGACGAGTGCTGAACCGGGCAGCACAAAGCGTTCAATTTCCTTATTACTGGCGAACAGATTAAAATGATTAAATAATTCTGGCTGCCAAACCACGTGATCGATCAGGTTGAAATTTTAAACTTTTGTTTCGCATGTCGGCTCAATTTCAAATGTGAAGTTTCGTATATACAGAAGCAGCGGTTCCAGAGTAATCATTAATTAATATTTATCCTTCAATCCAAGATGGCGGCCAAACCATGTGACTTGTGACGTCATAATTTTCACCACATCTGCAAACAGGATCGGAGACGATAAGTGCAAATTTTCGCTTCGCCAGGTTAAGCAGTTCCAGAGAAAACATTATTTAATATTTTTCTTAAAACCAACATGGCTGCCAAACCCTGGGCCCGATCCCGTTGAAATTTCAAACCCTCATTCCGCATGCGCGTTCCACCATAAAGGTGATGTTTCATATTTATTGATGCAGTAGTTCCAGAGTAAACATTAATTAATATTTTTCCTTCAATCCACTATGGCTGCCAAACGTTGCGTCGTACCTCAAAAGAGGGTGAGAACTTTTTATTCGGCATGGAGAGGCGGTCATAGTGGTGGAGTTTCCCCTGGATCTGTTCAGCCGTTTCAGAGAAAAAGACGTTTGAAGATATTGTTTTTCAATCCAAGATGGCTGACGAACCATGTGACCTATGACATCAGAAATTTATATTCTGCTTCCAACTGGGTATTGGAACACGTTTGTGAAGTTTCCTGTTAATCGGTAAAGGTGCGTTTTTCTATCCAAGATGGCCGCCAAACCATGTGACGTGTGATGTCATAATTTTTACCATGCGTGCATACTGCCCTCTCGATGATAATTACAAATTTTCGATTCGTTTGGTTAAGCGGTTCCAGAGAAAACATTATTTAATATTTTTCTTAAATCCAAGATGGCGGCCAAACCATGTGACTTATCAATTCGAAATTAACAAACTTATATCGCCTTCCTGTCCCGAATACAGTTCTGAAATCTCCCCTTCATTGGGCCAGCACTTCTGGAGAAGAAGATGTTTAAAGGTTTTCGGGTTTTTTCAAGATGGCCGCCAAACCATGTGACCGATCAAGAACAAATTAACAAACTTGAGAAAGGACCTCATGGGGAATATATGTGTGAAGTTTTGTCTTAATCTATCTTGCCCTTCTGGAGAAGAAGATTTTTAAAATTTATTCATTTTCAATCCAAGATGGCTGCCGAACCTTGTGACCTATGATATCATAAATTTAAATTCTGCTTTCCATCGTCGACCCGAACAAGTGTGTGAAGTTTCGTGAAAATCGGATAAGGTCTATTTTTCTATCCAAGATGGCCGCCAAACCATGTGACTTCTGAGGTAAAAATTTTTTACCATGTATGCAGACTTGAGGGAGGAAGGCAATTGCAAATTTTCGCTTCGATGGCTTATGAAATACCAGAGAAAACATTATTTAATATTTTTCTTAAATCCAACATGGCGGCCAAACCATGTGACCTATCACTAAGAAATTAACAAACTCGCATCGCATACATGTCACGAATATACTTGTGAAATCTCGCCTTCATGGGACCAGCGCTTCTGGAGAAGAAGATGTTTGAAGGTTTTAGGGTTTTTTCAAGATGGCCGCCAAACCATGTGACGTATCAACAACAAATTAACAAACTTGAAAGAGGACATCAGGGGGAATGTACTTGTAAAGTTTCGCCTTAATCTGTCCAGCCCTTCTGGAGAAGAAGATTTTTTTTTAAAAAAACACTAAAAAACAAGATGGCGGCCGAATTACGTCATCGATGACGTCAAGAAAAACATTTTCGTCAGTGATTTTTGGCGTAGATGATGCTCAGAATTTTTCAGATTTTTCCTATATGGCGTTCTACTTGACGAATTTTCACCGGTATATCGCTTCACCTATGACGTCACGAAAAATCACACGTGTTCCCCATAGGGAGCTTAGTAAAATGTATCAAACGAAAAATTTTTCCATTGCAGGGTTTCTGAGATACAGAGGTCCAAAGTTTATCGTTTTTTTCAAAATGGCGCCCGCACCACATGACCAATGACGTCATAATTATAACGTGAGTGTGCTATCAAAAAAGATACATACTGTGGTGAAAATTTTGTGTCGATCGGACTTAGTATCCCAGAGAAAATGATTTTTAAAGCGAAAAAGGGTGCAAAATGCCGGCGGAAAAAGAAAAAGAATAAATAAAAATAATAACTAGAACTGCCACTTTATAACTGCTGGCAGTGATGACCGGGTACCCAGTCCGTCCGCCTTTTGATAAAACATGGGACTTTCTGCAGATGACAGTCACAAAGTTTCGCTTTGATCGGGAAAGTGGTTCCAGAGAAAACATTATTTAAGAGTGATACAAACACAGGCCTGCTTCGAGACGGCGCGGAACAGACGAGTTACGAACCGTGCAGCACAAAGCATTCAATTTCGTTATTACTGGCTTCCAGATTCAAATAAATAAATAATTCTGGCTCCCAAACCGTGTGACCGATCAGGTTGAAATTTTAAACTTTTGTTTAGCATAGCACCTGAATTATAAATGTCAAGTTTTGCATATATAGAGGCAGCGGTTCCAGAGTAAACATTAATTAATATTTATCCTTCAATCCAAGATGGCGGCCAAACCATGTGACTTGTGATGTCATAATTTGCACCACGTGTGCAAACACGATGGTGGATGATAACTGCAAATTTTCGCTTCTCCAGGTTAAGCAGTTCCAGAGAAAACATTATTTAATATTTTTCTTAAAACCAACATGGCTGCCAAACCCTGGGTCCGATCCCGTTGAAATTTCAAACGCTCATTCCGCATGAGCGTTCCACCATAAACTTAATGTTTCACATTTATTGATGCAGTATTTCCAGAGTAAACATTAATTAATATTTTTCCTTCAATCCAATATGGCTGCCAAACGTTGCGTCGTACCTCAAAAGGGGGTGAGAACTTTTTATTCGTCATGGAGAGGCGGTCATAGTGGTGGAGTTTCGCCTGGATCTGTTCAGTCGTTTCAGAGAAAAAGATGTTTTAAGATATTATTTTTCAATCCAAGATGGCTGACGAACCATGTGACCTATGACATCAGAAATTTATATTCTGCTTCCAACTGGGTATTGGAACACGTTTGTGAAGTTTCGTGTTAATCGGTAAAGGTGCGTTTTTCTATCCAAGATGGCCGCCAAACCATGTGACCTGTGACGTCATAATTTTTACCATGCGTGCTTACACAATGGTAGATGATAATTGCAAATTTTTGATTCGTTAGGTTAAGCGGTTCCAGAGAAAACATTATTTAATATTTTTCTTAAATTCAAGATGGCGGCCAAACCATGTGACTTATCAATTCGAAATTAACAAACTTATATCGCCTTCCTCTCCCGAATATAATTCTGAAATCTCCCCTTCAGTGGACCAGCGCTTCTGGAGAAGAAGATGTTTGAAGGTTTTCGGGTTTTTTCAAGATGGCCGCCAAACCATGTGACCGATCAAGAAGAAATTAACAAACTTGAGAAAGGATCTCATGGGGAATATATCTGTGAAGTTTCGTCTTAATCTGTCTTGCCCTTCTGGAGAAGAAGATTTTTAAAATTTATTCATTTTCAATCCAAGATGGCTGCCGAACCTTGTGATCTATGATATCATAAATTTAAATTCTGCTTTCCATCGACGACCCGAACAAGTGTGTGAAGTTTCGTGAAAATCGGATAAGGTCTATTTTTCTATCCAAGATGGCCGCCAAACCATGTGACTTCTGAGGTAAAAATTTTTTTACCATGTATGCACACTTGAGGGAGGAAGGCACTTGCAAATTTTCGCTTAAATGGCTTATGAAATTCCAGAGAAAACATTATTTAATATTTTTCTTAAATCCAACATGGCGGCCAAACCATGTGACCTATCACTTCGAAATTAACAAACTTGCATCGCATACATGTCACGAATATAGTTCTAAAATCTCGCCTTCATTGGACCAGCGCTTCTGGAGAAGAAGATGTTTGAAGGTTTTAGGGTTTTTTCAAGATGGCCGCCAAACCATGTGACGTATCAACAACAAATTAACAAACTTGAAAGAGGACCTCAGGGGGAATGTGCGTGTAAAGTTTCACTCAATCTGCATAGCCGTTCTGGAGAAGAAGATTTTTTTAAAAAAACACTAAAAAACAAGATGGCGGCCGAATTACGTCATCGATGACGTCAAGAAAAACATTTTCGTCAGTGATTTTTGGCGTAGATGATGCTCAGAATTTTTCAGATTTTTCCCATATGGCGTTCTACTTGACGAATTTTCACCGGTATATCGCTTCACCTATGACGTCATGAAAAATCACACGTGTTCCCCATAGGGAGCTTAGTAAAATGTATTGAGCGAAAAATTTTTCCATTGCACGGTTTCTGAGATACAGAGGTCCAAAGTTTATCGTTTTTTTCAAGATGGCGCCCGTACCACGTGACCAATGACGTCATAATTATAACGTGATTGTGCTATCAAAAAAGATACATACTGTGGTGAAAATTTTGTCTCGATCGGACTTAGTGTCCCAGAGAAAATGGTTTTTAAAGCGAAAAAGGGTGCAAAATGCCGGCGGAAAAAGAAAAATAATAATAACTAGAACTGCCACTTTATAACTGCTGGCAGTGATGACCGGGTACCCAGTCCGTCCGCCTTTGATACAACATGGGACTTTCTGCAGATGACAGTCGCAAAGTTTGGCATTGAAAGGATAAGCGGTGCCAGAGAAAACATTATTTAATAGTGATACAAACACAGGCCTGCTTCGAGACGGCACGGAACAGATGAGTTACGAACCGGGCAGCACAAAGCATTCAATTTCGTTATTACTGGCTTCCAGATTCAAATAATTAAATAATTCTGGCTCCCAAACCGCGTGACCGATCAGGTTGAAATTTTAAACTTTTATTTCGCATGTCACCTGAATTATAAATCTGAAGTTTCGCATATATAGAGGCAGCGGTTCCAGAGTAAACATTAATTAATATTTATCCTTCAATCCAAGATGGCGGCCAAACCATGTGACTTGTGATGTCATAATTTGCACCACGTGTGCAAACACGATGGTGGATGATAACTGCAAATTTTCGCTTCTCCAGGTTAAGCAGTTCCAGAGAAAACATTATTTAATATTTTTCTTAAAACCAACATGGCTGCCAAACCCTGGGCCCGATCGCGTTGAAATTTCAAACCCTCATTCCGCATGAGCGTTCCACCATAAACTTGATGTTTCACATTTTATTGATGCAGTAGTTCCAGAGTAAACATTAATTAATATTTTTCCTTCAATCCAATATGGCTGCCAAACGTTGCATCGTACCTCAAAAGGGGGTGGGAACTTTTATTCGTCATGGAGAGGCGGTCATAGTGGTGGAGTTTCGCCTGGATCTGTTCAGCCGTTTCAGAGAAAAAGACGTTTGAAGATATTGTTTTTCAATCCAAGATGGCTGACGAACCATGTGACCTATGACATCAGAAATGTATATTCTGCTTCCAACTGGGTATTGGAACACGTACGTGAAGTTTCGTGTTAATCGGTAAAGGTGCGTTTTTCAATCCAAGATGGCCGCCAAACCATGTGACGTGTGACATCATAATTTTTACCAAGCGTGCATACTGCCTGCTAGATGATAATTACAAATTTTCGATTCGTTTGGTTGCGGTTCCAGAGAAAACATTATTTAATATTTTTCTGAAATCCAAGATGGCGGCCAAACCATGTGACTTATCAATTCGAAATTAACAACCTTATATCGCCTTCCTGTCCCGAATATAGTTCTGAAATGCCTTCATTGGGCCAACGCTTCTGGAGAAGAAGATGTTTGAAGGTTTCGGGTTTTTCAAGATGGCCGCCAAACCATGTGACCGATCAAAAACAAATTAACAAACTTGAGAAAGGACCTCATGGGGAATATATCTGTGAAGTTTCGTCTTCATCTGTCTTGCCCTTCTGGAGAAGAAGATTTTTAAAATTTATTCATTTTCAATCCAAGATGGCTGCCGAACCTTGTGACCGAGGATATCATGAATTTAAATTCTGCTTTCCATCGTCGACCCGAACAAGTGTGTGAAGTTTTGTGTAAATCGGATAAAGTCTATTTTTCTATCCAAGATGGCCGCCAAACCATGTGACTTCTGAGGTAAAAATTTTTACCATGTATGCAGACTTGAGCGAGGAAGGCACTTGCAAATTTTCGCTTCGATGGCTTATGAAATACCAGAGAAAACTTTATTTAATATTTTTCTTAAATCCAACATGGCGGCCAAACCATGTGACCTATCACTTTGAAATTAACAAACTTGCATCGCATACATGTCACGAATATAGTTCTGAAATCTCGCCTTCATTGGACCAGCGCTTCTGGAGAAGAAGATGTTTGAAGGTTTTAGGGTTTTTTCAAGATGGCCGCCAAACCATGTGACGTATCAACAACAAATTAACAAACTTGAAAGAGGACCTCAGGGGAATGTGCGTGTAAAGTTTCGCCTTAATCTGCATAGCCGTTCTGGAGAAGAAGATTTTAAAAAAAAAAAACACTAAAAAACAAGATGGCGGCCGAATTACGTCATCGATGACGTCAAAAAACATTTTCGTCAGTGATTTTTGGCGTAGATGATGCTCAGAATTTTTCAGATTTTTCCCATATGGCGTTCTACTTGACGAATTTTCACCGGTATATCGCTTCACCTATGACGTCACGAAAAATCACACGTGTTCCCCATAGGGAGCTTAGTAAAATGTATCAAACGAAAATTTTTTCCATTGCACGGTTTCCGAGATACAGATGTCCAAAGTTTATCGCTTTTTTCAAGATGGCGACCATACCACGTGACCAATGACGTCATAATTATAACGTGATTGTGCTATCAAAAAAGATACATACTATGGTGAAAATTTCCTGTCGATCGGACTTAGTGTTCCAGAGAAAATGATTTTTAAAGCGAAAAAGGGTGCAAAATGCCGGCGGAAGAATAATAATAATAATGCGTAATAATAAACAGAAGAAAAACAATAGGGTACCCTGTACTCACAGGGTACCCTCATAATAAACATAAGAAAAACAATAGGGTACCCTGTACTGACAGGGTACCCTAATAAACTAGAACTGCCACTTTATAACTGCTGGCAGTGATGACCGGGTACCCAGTCCATCCGCCTTTGATACAACATGGGACTTTCTGCAGATGACAGTCGCAAAGTTTCGCATTGAAAGGATAAGCGGTGCCAGAGAAAACATTATTTAATAGTGATACAAACACAGGCCTGCTTCGAGAGGGCGCGGAACAGACGAGTTACGAACCGGGCAGCACAAAGCATTCAATTTCGTTATTACTGGCTTCCAGATTCAAATAATTAAATAATTCTGGCTCCCAAACCGCGTGACCGATCAGGTTGAAATTTTAAACTTTTATTTCGCATGTCACCTGAATTATAAATCTGAAGTTTCGCATATATAGAGGCAGCGGTTCCAGAGTAAACATGAATTAATATTTATCCTTCAATCCAAGATGGCGGCCAAACCATGTGACTTGTGATGTCATAATTTGCACCACGTGTGCAAACACGATGGTGGATGATAACTGCAAATTTTCGCTTCTCCAGGTTAAGCAGTTCCAGAGAAAACATTATTTAATATTTTTCTTAAAACCAACATGGCTGCCAAACCCTGGGCCCGATCGTGTTGAAATTTCAAACCCTCATTCCGCATGCATGTTCCATCATAAAGGTGATGTTTCACACTTATTGATGCAGTAGTTCCAGAGTAAACATTAATTAATATTTTTCCTTCAATCCACTATGGCTGCCAAACGTTGCGTCGTACCTCAAAAGGGGGTGAGAACTTTTTATTCGTCATGGAGAGGCGGTCATAGTGGTGGAGATTCGCATGGATCTGTTCAGCCGTTTCAGAGAAAAAGACGTTTGAAGATATTGTTTTTCAATCCAAGATGGCTGACGAACCATGTGACCTATGACATCAGAAATTTATATTCTGCTTCCAACTGGGTATTGGAACACGTACGTGAAGTTTCATTTTAATCGGTAAAGGTGCGTTTTTCAATCCAAGATGGCCGCCAAACCATGTGACGTGTGACATCATAATTTTTTCCAAGCGTGCATACTGCCTGCGAGATGATAATTACAAATTTTCGATTCGTTTGGTGAAGCGGTTCCAGAGAAAACATTATTTAATATTTTTCTTAAATCCAAGATGGCGGCCAAACCATGTGAATTATCAATTCGAAATTAACAAACTTATATCGCCTTCCTGTCCCGAATATAGTTCTGAAATCTCCCCTTCATTGGGCCAATGCTTCTGGAGAAGAAGATGTTTGAAGGTTTTCGGGTTTTTTCAAGATGGCCGCCAAACCATGTGTCCGATCAAGAACAAATTAACAAACTTGAGAAAGGACCTCATGGGGAATATATGTGTGAAGTTTCGTCTTCATCTGTCTTGCCCTTCTGGAGAAGAAGATTTTTAAAATTTATTCATTTTCAATCCAAGATGGCTGCCGAACCTTGTGACCTATGATATCATAAATTTAAATTCTGCTTTCCATCGTCGACCCGAACAAGTGTGTCGATTTTCGTGTAAATCGGATAAAGTCTATTTTTCTATCCAAGATGGCCGCCAAACCATGTGACTTCTGAGGTAAAATTTTTTTACCATGTATGCAGACTTGAGCGAGGAAGGCACTTGCAAATTTTCGCTTCGATGGCTTATGAAATACCAGAGAAAACATTATTTAATATTTTTCTTAAATCCAACATGGCGGCCAAACCATGTGACCTATCACTTCGAAATTAACAAACTTGCATCGCATCCATCTCACAAATATAATTCTGAAATCTCGCCTTCATTGGACCAGCGCTTCTGGAGAAGAAGATGTTTGAAGGTTTTAGGGTTTTTTCAAGATGGCCGCCAAACCATGTGACGTATCAACAACAAATTAACAAACTTGAAAGAGGGCCTCAGGGGGAATGTGCCTGTAAAGTTTCGCCTCAATCTGCACAGCCGTTCTGGAGAAGAAGATTTTTTAAAAAAAAAATTTCAAAACAAGATGGCGGCCGAATTACGTCACCGATGACGTCAAATTTTTTTTTTCCTACGATGAATTTAGGTGTAGATGACGCTCAAGAAATTTCAAATTTTTCCCATGTGGCGTTCTACTTGACGAATTTTCACCGGGATACCTCTTCACCGATGACGTCACGAAAAATCACACGTATTCCCGAGAGGGAGCTTCATAAAATGTATGAAGCGAAAAAATTTTTACCCTGGAAGATTTCAGAGATACAGAGGTCCAAAGTTTATCGTTTTTTTCAAGATGGCGCCCGCACCACGTGACCAATGACGTCATAATTATAACGTGATTGTGCTATCAAAAAAGATACATACTACGGTGAAAATTGTGTCGATCGGACTTTGCGTTCCTGAGAAAATGATTTTTAAAGTGAAAACAGGCCGCAAAATGCCGGCGGAAAAATAATAATAACTAGAACTGCCACTTTATAACTGCTGGCAGTGATGACCGGGTACCCAGTCCGTCCGCCTTTGATACAACATGGGACTTTCTGCAGATGACAGTCGCAAAGTTTGGCATTGAAAGGATAAGCGGTGCCAGAGAAAACATTATTTAATAGTGATACAAACACAGGCCTGCTTCGAGACGGCACGGAACAGATGAGTTCTGAACCGGGCAGCACAAAGCATTCAATTTCGTTATTACTGGCTTCCAGATTCAAATAATTAAATAATTCTGGCTCCCAAACCGCGTGACCGATCAGGTTGAAATTTTAAACTTTTATTTCGCATGTCACCTGAATTATAAATCTGAAGTTTCGCATATATAGAGGCAGCGGTTCCAGAGTAAACATTAATTAATATTTATCCTTCAATCCAAGATGGCGGCCAAACCATGTGACTTGTGATGTCATAATTTGCACCACGTGTGCAAACACGATGGTGGATGATAACTGCAAATTTTCGCTTCTCCAGGTTAAGCAGTTCCAGAGAAAACATTATTTAATATTTTTCTTAAAACCAACATGGCTGCCAAACCCTGGGCCCGATCGCGTTGAAATTTCAAACCCTCATTCCGCATGAGCGTTCCACCATAAACTTGATGTTTCACATTTATTGATGCAGTAGTTCCAGAGTAAACATTAATTAATATTTTTCCTTCAATCCAATATGGCTGCCAAACGTTGCATCGTACCTCAAAAGGGGGGGGAACTTTTTATTCGTCATGGAGAGCGGTCATAGTGGTGGAGTTTCGCCTGGATCTGTTCAGCCGTTTCAGAGAAAAAGACGTTTGAAGATATTGTTTTTCAATCCAAGATGGCTGACGAACCATGTGACCTATGACATCAGAAATGTATATTCTGCTTCCAACTGGGTATTGGAACACGTACGTGAAGTTTCGTGTTAATCGGTAAAGGTGCGTTTTTCAATCCAAGATGGCCGCCAAACCATGTGACGTGTGACATCATAATTTTTACCAAGCGTGCATACTGCCTGCTAGATGATAATTACAAATTTTCGATTCGTTTGGTTAAGCGGTTCCAGAGAAAACATTATTTAATATTTTTCTGAAATCCAAGATGGCGGCCAAACCATGTGACTTATCAATTGAAATTAACAAACTTATATCGCCTTCCTGTCCCGAATATAGTTCTGAAATCTCCCCTTCATTGGGCCAACGCTTCTGGAGAAGAAGATGTTTGAAGGTTTTCGGTTTTTTCAAGATGGCCGCCAAACCATGTGACCGATCAAAAACAAATTAACAAACTTGAGAAAGGACCTCATGGGGAATATATCTGTGAAGTTTCGTCTTCATCTGTCTTGCCCTTCTGGAGAAGAAGATTTTTAAAATTTATTCATTTTCAATCCAAGATGGCTGCCGAACCTTGTGACCGAGGATATCATGAATTTAAATTCTGCTTTCCATCGTCGACCCGAACAAGTGTGTGAAGTTTTGTGTAAATCGGATAAAGTCTATTTTTCTATCCAAGATGGCCGCCAAACCATGTGACTTCTGAGGTAAAATTTTTTACCATGTATGCAGACTTGAGCGAGGAAGGCACTTGCAAATTTTCGCCGATGGCTTATGAAATACCAGAGAAAACTTTATTTAATATTTTTCTTAAATCCACCATGAGGCCCAAACCATGTGACCTATCACTTTGAAATTAACAAACTTGCATCGCATACATGTCACGAATATAGTTCTGAAATCTCGCCTTCATTGGACCAGCGCTTCTGGAGAAGAAGATGTTTGAAGGTTTTAGGGTTTTTTCAAGATGGCCGCCAAACCATGTGACGTATCAACAACAAATTATCAAACTTGTAAGAGGTCCTCAGGAGGAATGTGCGTGTAAAGTTTCGCCTTAATCTGCATAGCCGTTCTGGAGAAGAAGATTTTAAAAAAAAACACTAAAAAACAAGATGGCGGCCGAATTACGTCATCGATGACGTCAAAAAAACATTTTCGTCAGTGATTTTTGGCGTAGATGATGCTCAGAATTTTTCAGATTTTTCCCATATGGCGTTCTACTTGATCAATTTTCACCGGTATATCGCTTCACCTATGACGTCACGAAAAATCACACGTGTTCCCCATAGGAGCTTAGTAAAATGTATCAAACGAAAATTTTTTTCCATTGCACGGTTTCCGAGATACAGATGTCCAAAGTTTATCGCTTTTTTCAAGATGGCGACCATACCACGTGACCAATGACGTCATAATTATAACGTGATTGTGCTATCAAAAAAGATACATACTATGGTGAAAATTTCCTGTCGATCGGACTTAGTGTTCCAGAGAAAATGATTTTTAAAGCGAAAAAGGGTGCAAAATGCCGGCGGAAGAATAATAATAATAATGCGTAATAATAAACAGAAGAAAAACAATAGGGTACCCTGTACTCACAGGGTACCCTCATAATAAACATAAGAAAAACAATAGGGTACCCTGTACTGACAGGGTACCCTAATAAACTAGAACTGCCACTTTATAACTGCTGGCAGTGATGACCGGGTACCCAGTCCATCCGCCTTTGATACAACATGGGACTTTCTGCAGATGACAGTCGCAAAGTTTCGCATTGAAAGGATAAGCGGTGCCAGAGAAAACATTATTTAATAGTGATACAAACACAGGCCTGCTTCGAGAGGGCGCGGAACAGACGAGTTACGAACCGGGCAGCACAAAGCATTCAATTTCGTTATTACTGGCTTCCAGATTCAAATAATTAAATAATTCTGGCTCCCAAACCGCGTGACCGATCAGGTTGAAATTTTAAACTTTTATTTCGTATGTCACCTGAATTATAAATCTGAAGTTTCGCATATATAGAGGCAGCGGTTCCAGAGTAAACATGAATTAATATTTATCCTTCAATCCAAGATGGCGGCCAAACCATGTGACTTGTGATGTCATAATTTGCACCACGTGTGCAAACACGATGGTGGATGATAACTGCAAATTTTCGCTTCTCCAGGTTAAGCAGTTCCAGAGAAAACATTATTTAATATTTTTCTTAAAACCAACATGGCTGCCAAACCCTGGGCCCGATCGTGTTGAAATTTCAAACCCTCATTCCGCATGCATGTTCCATCATAAAGGTGATGTTTCACACTTATTGATGCAGTAGTTCCAGAGTAAACATTAATTAATATTTTTCCTTCAATCCACTATGGCTGCCAAACGTTGCGTCGTACCTCAAAAGGGGGTGAGAACTTTTTATTCGTCATGGAGAGGCGGTCATAGTGGTGGAGATTCGCATGGATCTGTTCAGCCGTTTCAGAGAAAAAGACGTTTGAAGATATTGTTTTTCAATCCAAGATGGCTGACGAACCATGTGACCTATGACATCAGAAATTTATATTCTGCTTCCAACTGGGTATTGGAACACGTACGTGAAGTTTCATTTTAATCGGTAAAGGTGCGTTTTTCAATCCAAGATGGCCGCCAAACCATGTGACGTGTGACATCATAATTTTTCCAAGCGTGCATACTGCCTGCGAGATGATAATTACAAATTTTCGATTCGTTTTGGTGAAGTGTTCCAGAGAAAACATTATTTAATATTTTTCTTAAATCCAAGATGGCGGCCAAACCATGTGAATTATCAATTCGAAATTAACAAACTTATATCGCCTTCCTGTCCCGAATATAGTTCTGAAATCTCCCCTTCATTGGGCCAATGCTTCTGGAG
Organism: Eptatretus burgeri; assembly: GCF_056783735.1. NCBI lineage: Eukaryota > Metazoa > Chordata > Myxini > Myxiniformes > Myxinidae > Eptatretus > Eptatretus burgeri. The sequence continues at coordinate 60,990,098 of NC_140973.1, forward strand.
AAGAAGATGTTTGAAGGTTTTCGGGTTTTTTCAAGATGGCCGCCAAACCATGTGTCCGATCAAGAACAAATTAACAAACTTGAGAAAGGACCTCATGGGGAATATATGTGTGAAGTTTCGTCTTCATCTGTCTTGCCCTTCTGGAGAAGAAGATTTTAAAAATTTATTCATTTTCAATCCAAGATGGCTGCCGAACCTTGTGACCTATGATATCATAAATTTAAATTCTGCTTTCCATCGTCCGACCCGAACAAGTGTGTCGATTTTCGTGTAAATCGGATAAAGTCTATTTTTCTATCCAAGATGGCCGCCAAACCATGTGACTTCTGAGGTAAAAATTTTTACCATGTATGCAGACTTGAGCGAGGGAAGGCACTTGCAAATTTTCGCTTCGATGGCTTTATGAAATACCAGAGAAAACATTATTTAATATTTTTCTTAAATCCAACATGGCGGCCAAACCATGTGACCTATCACTAAATTAACAAACTTGCATCGCAACCATCTCACAAATATAATTCTGAAATCTCGCCTTCATTGGACCAGCGCTTCTGGAGAAGAAGATGTTTGAAGGTTTTAGGGTTTTTTCAAGATGGCCGCCAAACCATGTGACGTATCAACAACAAATTAACAAACTTGAAAGAGGGCCTCAGGGGGAATGTGCCTGTAAAGTTTCGCCTCAATCTGCACAGCCGTTCTGGAGAAGAAGATTTTTTAAAAAAAAAATTTCAAAACAAGATGGCGGCCGAATTACGTCACCGATGACGTCAAATTTTTTTTTTCCTACGATGAATTTAGGTGTAGATGACGCTCAAGAAATTTCAAATTTTTCCCATGTGGCGTTCTACTTGACGAATTTTCACCGGGATACCTCTTCACCGATGACGTCACGAAAAATCACACGTATTCCCGAGAGGGAGCTTCATAAAATGTATGAAGCGAAAAAATTTTTACCCTGGAAGATTTCAGAGATACAGAGGTCCAAAGTTTATCGTTTTTTTCAAGATGGCGCCCGCACCACGTGACCAATGACGTCATAATTATAACGTGATTGTGCTATCAAAAAAGATACATACTACGGTGAAAATTGTGTCGATCGGACTTTGCGTTCCTGAGAAAATGATTTTTAAAGTGAAAACAGGCCGCAAAATGCCGGCGGAAAAATAATAATAACTAGAACTGCCACTTTATAACTGCTGGCAGTGATGACCGGGTACCCAGTCCGTCCGCCTTTGATACAACATGGGACTTTCTGCAGATGACAGTCGCAAAGTTTGGCATTGAAAGGATAAGCGGTGCCAGAGAAAACATTATTTAATAGTGATACAAACACAGGCCTGCTTCGAGACGGCACGGAACAGATGAGTTACGAACCGGGCAGCACAAAGCATTCAATTTCGTTATTACTGGCTTCCAGATTCAAATAATTAAATAATTCTGGCTCCCAAACCGCGTGACCGATCAGGTTGAAATTTTAAACTTTTATTTCGCATGTCACCTGAATTATAAATCTGAAGTTTCGCATATATAGAGGCAGCGGTTCCAGAGTAAACATTAATTAATATTTATCCTTCAATCCAAGATGGCGGCCAAACCATGTGACTTGTGATGTCATAATTTGCACCACGTGTGCAAACACGATGGTGGATGATAACTGCAAATTTTCGCTTCTCCAGGTTAAGCAGTTCCAGAGAAAACATTATTTAATATTTTTCTTAAAACCAACATGGCTGCCAAACCCTGGGCCCGATCGCGTTGAAATTTCAAACCCTCATTCCGCATGAGCGTTCCACCATAAACTTGATGTTTCACATTTATTGATGCAGTAGTTCCAGAGTAAACATTAATTAATATTTTTCCTTCAATCCAATATGGCTGCCAAACGTTGCATCGTACCTCAAAAGGGGGTGGGAACTTTTTATTCGTCATGGAGAGGCGGTCATAGTGGTGGAGTTTCGCCTGGATCTGTTCAGCCGTTTCAGAGAAAAAGACGTTTGAAGATATTGTTTTTCAATCCAAGATGGCTGACGAACCATGTGACCTATGACATCAGAAATGTATATTCTGCTTCCAACTGGGTATTGGAACACGTACGTGAAGTTTCGTGTTAATCGGTAAAGGTGCGTTTTTCAATCCAAGATGGCCGCCAAACCATGTGACGTGTGACATCATAATTTTTACCAAGCGTGCATACTGCCTGCTAGATGATAATTACAAATTTTCGATTCGTTTGGTTAAGCGGTTCCAGAGAAAACATTATTTAATATTTTTCTGAAATCCAAGATGGCGGCCAAACCATGTGACTTATCAATTCGAAATTAACAAACTTATATCGCCTTCCTGTCCCGAATATAGTTCTGAAATCTCCCCTTCATTGGGCCAACGCTTCTGGAGAAGAAGATGTTTGAAGGTTTTCGGGTTTTTTCAAGATGGCCGCCAAAAACCATGTGACCGATCAAAAACAAATTAACAAACTTGAGAAAGGACCTCATGGGGAATATATCTGTGAAGTTTCGTCTTCATCTGTCTTGCCCTTCTGGAGAAGAAGATTTTTAAAATTTATTCATTTTCAATCCAAGATGGCTGCCGAACCTTGTGACCGAGGATATCATGAATTTAAATTCTGCTTTCCATCGTCGACCCGAACAAGTGTGTGAAGTTTTGTGTAAATCGGATAAAGTCTATTTTTCTATCCAAGATGGCCGCCAAACCATGTGACTTCTGAGGTAAAATTTTTTACCATGTATGCAGACTTGAGCGAGGAAGGCACTTGCAAATTTTCGCTTCGATGGCTTATGAAATACCAGAGAAAACTTTATTTAATATTTTTCTTAAATCCAACATGGCGGCCAAACCATGTGACCTATCACTTTGAAATTAACAAACTTGCATCGCATACATGTCACGAATATAGTTCTGAAATCTCGCCTTCATTGGACCAGCGCTTCTGGAGAAGAAGATGTTTGAAGGTTTTAGGGTTTTTTCAAGATGGCCGCCAAACCATGTGACGTATCAACAACAAATTAACAAACTTGAAAGAGGACCTCAGGGGAATGTGCGTGTAAAGTTTCGCCTTAATCTGCATAGCCGTTCTGGAGAAGAAGATTTTAAAAAAAAACACTAAAAAACAAGATGGCGGCCGAATTACGTCATCGATGACGTCAAAAAACATTTTCGTCAGTGATTTTTGGGCGTAGATGATGCTCAGAATTTTTCAGATTTTTCCCATATGGCGTTCTACTTGACGCACACCGGTATATCGCTTCACCTATGACGTCACGAAAAAATCACACGTGTTCCCCATAGGGAGCTTAGTAAAATGTATCAAACGAAAATTTTTCCATTGCACGGTTTCCGAGATACAGATGTCCAAAGTTTATCGCTTTTTTCAAGATGGCGACCATACCACGTGACCAATGACGTCATAATTATAACGTGATTGTGCTATCAAAAAAGATACATACTATGGTGAAAATTTCCTGTCGATCGGACTTAGTGTTCCAGAGAAAATGATTTTTAAAGCGAAAAAGGGTGCAAAATGCCGGCGGAAGAATAATAATAATAATGCGTAATAATAAACAGAAGAAAAACAATAGGGTACCCTGTACTCACAGGGTACCCTAACTAGAACTGCCACTTTATAACTGCTGGCAGTGATGACCGGGTACCCAGTCCGTCCGCCTTTTGATACAACATGGGACTTTCTGCAGATGACAGTCACAAAGTTTCGCTTTGATCGGGAAAGTGGTTCCAGAGAAAACATTATTTAAGAGTGATACAAATACAGGCCGACTTCGAGACGGCGCGGAACAGACGAGTTACGAACCGGGCAGCACAAAGCATTCAATTTCGTTATTACTGGCTTCCAGATTCAAATAAATAAATAATTCTGGCTCCCAAACCGTGTGACCGATCAGGTTGAAATTTTAAACTTTTGTTTAGCATATCACCCGAATTATAAATTTGAAGTTTCGCATATATAGAGGCAGCGGTTCCAGAGCAAACATTAATTAATATTTATCCTTCAATCCAAGATGGCGGCCAAACCATGTGACTTGTGATGTCATAATTTGCACCACGTGTGCAAACACGATGGTGGATGATAACTGCAAATTTTCGCTTCTCCAGGTTAAGCAGTTCCAGAGAAAACATTATTTAATATTTTTCTTAAAACCAACATGGCTGCCAAACCCTGGGCCCGATCCCGTTGAAATTTCAAACGCTCATTCCGCATGAGCGTTCCACCATAAACTTGATGTTTCACATTTATTGATGCAGTATTTCCAGAGTAAACATTAATTAATATTTTTCCTTCAATCCAATATGGCTGCCAAACGTTGCATCGTACCTCAAAAGGGGGTGAGAACTTTTTATTTGTCATGGAGAGGCGGTCATAGTGGTGGAGTTTCTCCTGGATCTGTTCAGTCGTTTCAGAGAAAAAGACGTTTTAAGATATTATTTTTCAATCCAAGATGGCTGACGAACCATGTGACCTATGACATCACAATTTTGTATTCTGCTTCCAAGTGGGTATTGGAACACGTGTGTGAAGTTTCGTGTTAATCGGTAAAGGTGCGTTTTTCTATCCAAGATGGCCGCCAAACCATGTGACGTGTGACGTCATAATTTTTACCTTGCGTGCATAGATGATGATAGATGATAATTGCAAATTTTCGATTCGTTACGTTAAGCGGTTCCAGAGAAAACATTATTTAATATTTTTCTTAAATCCAACATGGCGGCCAAACCGTGTGACTTATCAATTCGAAATTAACAAACTTATATCGCCTAGCTGTCCCAAATATAGTTCTGAAATCTACCCTTCCTCGGACCAGCGCTTCTGGAGAAGAAGATGTTTGAAGGTTTTAGGGTTTTTTCAAGATGGCCACCAAACCATGTGACCGATCAAGAACAAATTAACAAACTTGAGAAAGGACCTCATGGGGAATATATGTGTGAAGTTTCGTCTTAATCTGTCTTGCCCTTCTGGAGAAGAAGATTTTAAAAATTTATTCATTTTCAATCCAAGATGGCTGCCGAACCTTGTGACCTATGATATCATAAATTTAAATTCTGCTTTCCATTGTCGACCCGAACAAGTGTGTAAAGTTTCGTGTAAATCGGATAAGGTCTATTTTTCTATCCAAGATGGCCGCCAAACCATGTGACGTCTGAGGTAAAAAATTTTTACCATGTATGCAGAGTTGAGGGAGGAAGGCACTTGCAAATTTTCGCTTCGATGGCTTTTGAAATTCCAGAGAAAACATTATTTAATATTTTTCTTAAATCCAACATGGCGGCCAAACCATGTGACCTATCACTTTGAAATTAACAAACTTGCATCGCATACATGTCACGAATATAGTTCTGAAATCTCGCCTTCATTGGACCAGCGCTTCTGGAGAAGAAGATGTTTGAAGGTTTTAGGGTTTTTTCAAGATGGCCGCCAAACCATGTGACGTATCAACAACAAATTAACAAACTTGAAAGAGGACCTCAGGGGGAATGTACCTGTAAAGTTTCGCCTTAATCTGTTCAGCCCTTCTGGAGAAGAAGATTTTTTTTTTAAAAAACACTAAAAAACAAGATGGCGGCCGAATTACATCATCGATGACGTCAAAAATAACATTTTTGACGATGAATTTTGGTGTAGATGACGCTCAGAATTTTTCAGATTTTTCCTATATGGCGTTCTACTTGACGAATTTTCACCGGTATATCGCTTCACCTATGACGTCACGAAAAATCACACGTGTTCCCCATGGGGAGCTTAGTAAAATGTATCAAACGAAAAATTTTTCCATTGCAGGGTTTCCGAGTAACAGATGTCCAAAGTTTATCGCATTTTTCAAGATGGCGACCGTACCACGTGACCAATGACGTCATAATTATAACGTGATTGTGCTATCAAAAAAGATACACACTATGGTGAAAATTTCCTGTCGATCGGACTTTGTGTTCCAGAGAAAATGATTTTTAAAGCGAAAAAGGGTGCAAAATGCCGGCGGAAAAATAATAATAATAACTAGAACTGCCACTTTATAACTGCTGGCAGTGATGACCGGGTACCCAGTCCGTCCGCCTTTGATACAACATGGGACTTTCTGCAGATGACAGTCGCAAAGTTTGGCATTGAAAGGATAAGCGGTGCCAGAGAAAACATTATTTAATAGTGATACAAACACAGGCCTGCTTCGAGACGGCACGGAACAGATGAGTTACGAACCGGGCAGCACAAAGCATTCAATTTCGTTATTACTGGCTTCCAGATTCAAATAATTAAATAATTCTGGCTCCCAAACCGCGTGACCGATCAGGTTGAAATTTTAAACTTTTATTTCGCATGTCACCTGAATTATAAATCTGAAGTTTCGCATATATAGAGGCAGCGGTTCCAGAGTAAACATTAATTAATATTTATCCTTCAATCCAAGATGGCGGCCAAACCATGTGACTTGTGATGTCATAATTTGCACCAATGTGCAAACACGATGGTGGATGATAACTGCAAATTTTCGCTTCTCCAGGTTAAGCAGTTCCAGAGAAAACATTATTTAATATTTTTCTTAAAACCAACATGGCTGCCAAACCCTGGGCCCGATCGCGTTGAAATTTCAAACCCTCATTCCGCATGAGCGTTCCACCATAAACTTGATGTTTCACATTTATTGATGCAGTAGTTCCAGAGTAAACATTAATTAATATTTTCCTTCAATCCAATATGGCTGCCAAACGTTGCATCGTACCTCAAAAGGGGGTGAGAACTTTTTATTCGTCATGGAGAGGCGGTCATAGTGGTGGAGTTTCGCCTGGATCTGTTCAGCCGTTTCAGAGAAAAAGACGTTTGAAGATATTGTTTTTCAATCCAAGATGGCTGACGAACCATGTGACCTATGACATCAGAAATGTATATTCTGCTTCCAACTGGGTATTGGAACACGTACGTGAAGTTTCGTGTTAATCGGTAAAGGTGCGTTTTTCAATCCAAGATGGCCGCCAAACCATGTGACGTGTGACATCATAATTTTTACCAAGCGTGCATACTGCCTGCTAGATGATAATTACAAATTTTCGATTCGTTTGGTTAAGCGGTTCCAGAGAAAAACATTATTTAATATTTTTCTGAAATCCAAGATGGCAGCCAAACCATGTGACTTATCAATTCGAAATTAACAAACTTATATCGCCTTCCTGTCCCGAATATAGTTCTGAAATCGTCCCTTCATTCGACCAACGATTCTGGAGAAGAAGATGTTTGAAGTTTTTCGGGTTTTTTCAAGATGCCCGCCAAACCATGTGACCGATCAAAAACAAATTAACAAACTTGAGAAAGGACCTCATGGGAATATATCTGTGAAGTTTCGTCTTCATCTGTCTTGCCCTTCTGGAGAAGAAGATTTTTAAAATTTATTCATTTTCAATCCAAGATGGCTGCCGAACCTTGTGACCGAGGATATCATGAATTTAAATTCTGCTTTCCATCGTCGACGAACAAGTGTGTGAAGTTTTGTGTAAATCGGATAAAGTCTATTTTTCTATCCAAGATGGCCGCCAAACCATGTGACTTCTGAGGTAAAAATTTTACCATGTATGCAGACTTGGCGAGGAAGGCACTTGCAAATTTTCGCTTCGATGGCTTATGAAATACCAGAGAAAACTTTATTTAATATTTTCTTAAATCCAACATGGCGGCCAAACCATGTGACCTATCACTTTGAAATTAACAAACTTGCATCGCATACATGTCACGAATATAGTTCTGAAATCTCGCCTTCATTGGACCAGCGCTTCTGGAGAAGAAGATGTTTGAAGGTTTTAGGGTTTTTTCAAGATGGCCGCCAAACCATGTGACGTATCAACAACAAATTAACAAACTTGAAAGAGGACCTCAGGGGGAATGCGTGTAAAGTTTAGCCTTAATCTGCATAGCCGTTCTGGAGAAGAAGATTTTAAAAAAACACTAAAAAACAAGATGGCGGCTGACCGAATTCGTCATCGATGACGTCAAAAAAACATTTTCGTCAGTGATTTTTGGCGTAGATGATGCTCAGAATTTTTCAGATTTTTCCCATATGGCGTTCTCTACTTGACGAATTTTCACCGGTATATCGCTTCACCTATGACGTCACGAAAAATCACACGTGTTCCCCATAGGGAGCTTAGTAAAATGTATCAAACGAAAATTTTTTCCATTGCACGGTTTCCGAGATACAGATGTCCAAAGTTTATCGCTTTTTTCAAGATGGCGACCGTACCACGTGACCAATGACGTCATAATTATAACGTGATTGTGCTATCAAAAAAGATACATACTATGGTGAAAATTTCCTGTCGATCGGACTTAGTGTTCCAGAGAAAATGATTTTTAAAGCGAAAAAGGGTGCAAAATGCCGGCGGAAGAATAATAATAATAATGCGTAATAATAAACAGAAGAAAAACAATAGGGTACCCTGTACTCACAGGGTACCCTAATAATGCGTAACTAGAACTGCCACTTTATAACTGCTGGCAGTGATGACCGGGTACCCAGACGTGTCGGCCTTTGATACAACATGGGACTTTCTGCAGATGACAGTCGCAAAGTTTTGCATTGAAAGGATAAGCGGTGCCAGAGAAAACATTATTTAATAGTGATACAAACACAGGCCTGCTTCGAGACGGCACGGAACAGATGAGTTACGAACCGAGGCAGCACAAAGCATTCAATTTCGTTATTACTGGCTTCCAGATTCAAATAATTAAATAATTCTGGCTCCCAAACCGCGTGACCGATCAGGTTGAAATTTTAAACTTTTATTTCGCATGTCACCTGAATTATAAATCTGAAGTTTCGCATATATAGAGGCAGCGGTTCCAGAGTAAACATTAATTAATATTTATCCTTCAATCCAAGATGGCGGCCAAACCATGTGACTTGTGATGTCATAATTTGCACCACGTGTGCAAACACGATGGTGGATGATAACTGCAAATTTTCGCTTCTCCAGGTTAAGCAGTTCCAGAGAAAACATTATTTAATATTTTTCTTAAAACCAACATGGCTGCCAAACCCTGGGCCCGATCGCGTTGAAATTTCAAACCCTCATTCCGCATGAGCGTTCCACCATAAACTTGATGTTTCACATTTATTGATGCAGTAGTTCCAGAGTAAACATTAATTAATATTTTTCCTTCAATCCAATATGGCTGCCAAACGTTGCATCGTACCTCAAAAGGGGGTGGGAACGTTTTATTCGTCATGGAGAGGCGGTCATAGTGGTGGAGTTTCGCCTGGATCTGTTCAGCCGTTTCAGAGAAAAAGACGTTTGAAGATATTGTTTTTCAATCCAAGATGGCTGACGAACCATGTGACCTATGACATCAGAAATGTATATTCTGCTTCCAACTGGGTATTGGAACACGTACGTGAAGTTTCGTGTTAATCGGTAAAGGTGCGTTTTTCAATCCAAGATGGCCGCCAAACCATGTGACGTGTGACATCATAATTTTTACCAAGCGTGCACACTGCCTGCTAGATGATAATTACAAATTTTCGATTCGTTTGGTTAAGCGGTTCCAGAGAAAACATTATTTAATATTTTTCTGAAATCCAAGATGGCGGCCAAACCATGTGACTTATCAATTCGAAATTAACAAACTTATATCGCCTTCCTGTCCCGAATATAGTTCTGAAATCTCCCCTTCATTGGGCCAACGCTTCTGGAGAAGAAGATGTTTGAAGGTTTTCGGGTTTTTTCAAGATGGCCGCCAAACCATGTGACCGATCAAAAACAAATTAACAAACTTGAGAAAGGACCTCATGGGGAATATATCTGTGAAGTTTCGTCTTCATCTGTCTTGCCCTTCTGGAGAAGAAGATTTTTAAAATTTATTCATTTTCAATCCAAGATGGCTGCCGAACCTTGTGACCGAGGATATCATGAATTTAAATTCTGCTTTCCATCGTCGACCCGAACAAGTGTGTGAAGTTTTGTGTAAATCGGATAAAGTCTATTTTTTCTATCCAAGATGGCCGCCAAACCATGTGACTTCTGAGGTAAAAATTTTTACCATGTATGCAGACTTGAGCGAGGAAGGCACTTGCAAATTTTCGCTTCGATGGCTTATGAAATACCAGAGAAAACTTTATTTAATATTTTTCTTAAATCCAACATGGCGGCCAAACCATGTGACCTATCACTTTGAAATTAACAAACTTGCATCGCATACATGTCACGAATATAGTTCTGAAATCTCGCCTTCATTGGACCAGCGCTTCTGGAGAAGAAGATGTTTGAAGGTTTTAGGGTTTTTTCAAGATGGCCGCCAAACCATGTGACGTATCAACAACAAATTAACAAACTTGAAAGAGGACCTCAGGGGGAATGTGCGTGTAAAGTTTCGCCTTAATCTGCATAGCCGTTCTGGAGAAGAAGATTTTAAAAAAAAACACTAAAAAACAAGATGGCGGCCGAATTACGTCATCGATGACGTCAACAAAAACATTTTCGTCAGTGATTTTTGGCGTAGATGAAGCTCAGAATTTTTCAGATTTTTCCCATATGGCGTTCTACTTGACGAATTTTCACCGGTATATCGCTTCACCTATGACGTCACGAAAAATCACACGTGTTCCCCATAGGGAGCTTAGTAAAATGTATCAAACGAAATATTTTTCCATTGCACGGTTTCCGAGATACAGATGTCCAAAGTTTATCGCTTTTTTCAAGATGGCGACCGTACCACGTGACCAATGACGTCATAATTATAACGTGATTGTGCTATCAAAAAAGATACATACTATGGTGAAAATTTCCTGTCGATCGGACTTAGTGTTCCAGAGAAAATGATTTTTAAAGCGAAAAAGGGTGCAAAATGCCGGCGGAAGAATAATAATAATAATGCGTAATAATAAACAGAAGAAAAACAATAGGGTACCCTGTACTCACAGGGTACCCTAATAATGCGTAACTAGAACTGCCACTTTATAACTGCTGGCAGTGATGACCGGGTACCCAGACGTGTCGGCCTTTGATACAACATGGGACTTTCTGCAGATGACAGTCGCAAAGTTTTGCATTGAAAGGATAAGCGGTGCCAGAGAAAACATTATTTAATAGTGATACAAACACAGGCCTGCTTCGAGACGGCACGGAACAGATGAGTTACGAACCGGGCAGCACAAAGCATTCAATTTCGTTATTACTGGCTTCCAGATTCAAATAATTAAATAATTCTGGCTCCCAAACCGCGTGACCGATCAGGTTGAAATTTTAAACTTTTATTTCGCATGTCACCTGAATTATAAATCTGAAGTTTCGCATATATAGAGGCAGCGGTTCCAGAGTAAACATTAATTAATATTTATCCTTCAATCCAAGATGGCGGCCAAACCATGTGACTTGTGATGTCATAATTTGCACCACGTGTGCAAACACGATGGTGGATGATAACTGCAAATTTTCGCTTCTCCAGGTTAAGCAGTTCCAGAGAAAACATTATTTAATATTTTTCTTAAAACCAACATGGCTGCCAAACCCTGGGCCCGATCGCGTTGAAATTTCAAACCCTCATTCCGCATGAGCGTTCCACCATAAACTTGATGTTTCACATTTATTGATGCAGTAGTTCCAGAGTAAACATTAATTAATATTTTTCCTTCAATCCAATATGGCTGCCAAACGTTGCATCGTACCTCAAAAGGGGGTGGGAACTTTTTATTCGTCATGGAGAGGCGGTCATAGTGGTGGAGTTTCGCCTGGATCTGTTCAGCCGTTTCAGAGAAAAAGACGTTTGAAGATATTGTTTTTCAATCCAAGATGGCTGACGAACCATGTGACCTATGACATCAGAAATGTATATTCTGCTTCCAACTGGGTATTGGAACACGTACGTGAAGTTTCGTGTTAATCGGTAAAGGTGCGTTTTTCAATCCAAGATGGCCGCCAAACCATGTGACGTGTGACATCATAATTTTTACCAAGCGTGCACACTGCCTGCTAGATGATAATTACAAATTTTCGATTCGTTTGGTTAAGCGGTTCCAGAGAAAACATTATTTAATATTTTTCTGAAATCCAAGATGGCGGCCAAACCATGTGACTTATCAATTCGAAATTAACAAACTTATATCGCCTTCCTGTCCCGAATATAGTTCTGAAATCTCCCCTTCATTGGGCCAACGCTTCTGGAGAAGAAGATGTTTGAAGGTTTTCGGTTTTTTCAAGATGGCCGCCAAACCATGTGACCGATCAAAAACAAATTAACAAACTTGAGAAAGGACCTCATGGGGAATATATCTGTGAAGTTTCGTCTTCATCTGTCTTGCCCTTCTGGAGAAGAAGATTTTTAAAATTTATTCATTTTCAATCCAAGATGGCTGCCGAACCTTGTGACCGAGGATATCATGAATTTAAATTCTGCTTTCCATCGTCGACCCGAACAAGTGTGTGAAGTTTTGTGTAAATCGGATAAAGTCTATTTTTCTATCCAAGATGGCCGCCAAACCATGTGACTTCTGAGGTAAAAATTTTTACCATGTATGCAGACTTGAGCGAGGAAGGCACTTGCAAATTTTCGCTTCGATGGCTTATGAAATACCAGAGAAAACTTTATTTAATATTTTTCTTAAATCCAACATGGCGGCCAAACCATGTGACCTATCACTTTGAAATTAACAAACTTGCATCGCATACATGTCACGAATATAGTTCTGAAATCTCGCCTTCATTGGACCAGCGCTTCTGGAGAAGAAGATGTTTGAAGGTTTTAGGGTTTTTTCAAGATGGCCGCCAAACCATGTGACGTATCAACAACAAATTAACAAACTTGAAAGAGGACCTCAGGGGAATGTGCGTGTAAAGTTTCGCCTTAATCTGCATAGCCGTTCTGGAGAAGAAGATTTTAAAAAAAAACCACTAAAAACAAGATGGCGGCCGAATTACGTCATCGATGACGTCAAAAAAACATTTTCGTCAGTGATTTTTGGCGTAGATGATGCTCAGAATTTTTCAGATTTTTCCCATATGGCGTTCTACTTGACGAATTTTCACCGGTATATCGCTTCACCTATGACGTCACGAAAAATCACACGTGTTCCCCATAGGGAGCTTAGTAAAATGTATCAAACGAAAAATTTTTCCATTGCACGGTTTCCGAGATACAGATGTCCAAAGTTTATTGCTTTTTTCAAGATGGCGACCGTACCACGTGACCAATGACGTCATAATTATAACGTGATTGTGCTATCAAAAAAGATACATACTATGGTGAAAATTTCCTGTCGATCGGACTTAGTGTTCCAGAGAAAATGATTTTTAAAGCGAAAAAGGGTGCAAAATGCCGGCGGAAGAATAATAATAATAATGCGTAATAATAAACAGAAGAAAAACAATAGGGTACCCTGTACTCACAGGGTACCCTAATAATAAACAGAAGAAAAACAATAGGGTACCCTGTACTCACAGGGTACCCTAATAACTAGAACTGCCACTTTATAACTGCTGGCAGTGATGACCGGGTACCCAGAAGTGCCTTTGACACAACTGATAAAACATGAGACTTAAATCATCGTCGCAAAGTTTTGCATTGATAGGATAAGCGGTGCCAGAGAAAACATTATTTAATGGTGATACAAACACAGGCCTGCTTCGAGACGGCGCGGAACAGACGAGTTACGAACCTGGCAGCACAAAACGTTCAATTTCGTTATTACTGGCGACCAGATTCAAATAATTAAATAATTCTGGCTGCCAAACCACACGGCCGATCAGGTTGAAATTTTAAACTTTTGTTTCACATGTAGCCTAAATTATAAATATGAAGTTTTGCATATATAGAAGCAGTGGTTCCAGAGTAAACATTAATTAATATTTATCCTTCAATCTAAGATGGCGGCCAAACTATGTGACTTGTGACCTGATAATTTTTACCATGTATGCAGATATGATGGAGGATGACAGACGCAAATTTTCGCTTCGATAGGTTAAGCAGTTCCAGAGAAAACATTATTTAATATTTTTCTTAAATTCAACATGGCTGCCAAACCATGTGACCTATCAATTAGAAATTAACAAACTTGTATTCACTACTCATGTGCAATAGGGGTGTGAAGTTTCCCCTTGATCAGATCAGGTGTTCTGGAGAAGAAGATGTTTGAAGGTTTTAAGGTAAATTCAAGATGGCCGCCAAACCATGTGACCAATCAAGAACAAATTAACAAACTTGAGAAAGGACCTCATGCGGAATATATCTGTGAAGTTTCGGCTTAATCTGTCTTGCCCATCTGGAGAAGATTTTTTAAATTTATTCATTTTCAATCCAAGATGGCTGACGAACCATGTGACCTATGGCATCACAAATTTAGATTCTGCTTCCAACTGGGTATTGGAACACGTTTGTGAAGTTTCGTGTTAATCGGTAAAGGTGCGTTTTTCTATCCAAGATGGCCGCCAAACCATGTGACGTGTGACGTCATAATTTTTACCATGCGTGCATACTGCCTGCTAGATGATAATTACAAAGTTTCGATTCGTTTGGTTAAGCGGTTCCAGAGAAAACATTATTTAATATTTTTCTTAAATCCAAGATGGCGGCCAAACCATGTGACTTATCAATTCGAAATTAACAAACTTATATCGCCTTCCTGTCCCGAATATAGTTCTGAAATCTCCCCTTCATTGGGCCAACGCTTCTGGAGAAGAAGATGTTTGAAGGTTTTCGGGTTTTTTCAAGATGGCCGCCAAACCATGTGACCGATCAAGAACAAATTAACAAACTTGAGAAAGGACCTCATGGGGAATATATGTGTGAAGTTTCGTCTTCATCTGTCTTGCCCTTCTGGAGAAGAAGATTTTTAAAATTTATTCATTTTCAATCCAAGATGGCTGCCGAACCTTGTGACCTATGATATCATAAATTTAAATTCTGCTTTCCCTCGTCGACCCGAACAACTGTGTGAAGTTTCGTGTAAATCGGATAAGGTCTATTTTTCTATCCAAGATGGCCGCCAAACCATGTGACTTCTGAGGTAAAAAATTTTTACCATGTATGCAGACTTGAGGGAGGAAGGCACTTGCAAATTTTCGCTTCGATGGCTTGTGAAATTCCAGAGAAAACATTATTTAATATTTTTCTTAAATCCAACATGGCGGCCAAACCATGTGACCTATCACTTCGAAATTAACAAACTTGCATCGCATACATGTCCCGAATATAGTTCTGAAATCGCGCCTTCATTGGCCCAGCGCTTCTGGAGAAGAAGATGTTTGAAGGTTTTAGGGTTTTTTCAAGATGGCCGCCAAACCATGTGACGTATCAACAACAAATTAACAAACTTGAAAGAGGACCTCAGGGGGAATGTGTGTGTAAAGT
This sequence comes from Eptatretus burgeri, assembly GCF_056783735.1. Taxonomy (NCBI): domain Eukaryota; kingdom Metazoa; phylum Chordata; class Myxini; order Myxiniformes; family Myxinidae; genus Eptatretus; species Eptatretus burgeri. The sequence continues at coordinate 61,005,450 of NC_140973.1, forward strand.
TTCGCCTTAATCTGCCTAGCCCTTCTGGAGAAGAAGATTTTAAAAAAAAAACACTAAAAAACAAGATGGCGGCCGAATTACGTCATCGATGACGTCAAAAAAAACATTTTTGACGATGAATTTTGATGTAGATGACGCTCAGAATTTTTCAGATTTTTCCTATATGGCGTTATACTTGACGAATTTTCACCGGTATATCGCTTCACCTATGACGTCACGAAAAATCACACGTGTTCCCCATAGGGAGCTTAGTAAAATGTATCAAACGAAAAATTTTTCCATTGCACGGTTTCCGAGATACAGATGTCCAAAGTTTAGCGCTTTTTTCAAGATGGCGACCGTACCACGTGACCAATGACGTCATAATTATAACGTGATTGTGCTATCAAAAAAGATACATACTATGGTGAAAATTTCCTGTCGATCGGACTTAGTGTTCCAGAGAAAATGATTTTTAAAGCGAAAAAGGGTGCAAAATGCCGGCGGAAAAATAATAATAATAATAATAATGCGTAATAATAATAATAATAAACAGAAGGAAAACAATAGGGTACCCTGTACTCACAGGGTACCCTAATAAATAAACAGAAGAAAAACAATAGGGTACCCTGTACTGACAGGGTACCCTAATAAACAGAAGAAAAACAATAGGGTACCCTGTACTCACAGGGTACCCTAATAATAAAATAAAATTATACTTTGATGTTATGGGGTATTTGTGTAGATCGGACAAAAAAAAAATAGATCTCAATTTAAACCATTTTAAATTCAGGCTGTAACAACAAAATGTGAAAAAGTCAAGGGGTGTGAATACTTTCTGAAGGCACGAAAGCAATCAAAAAATGTATGTAGACCTCCCAGTTAACCTTGGATGGCCAATTTGCTGAAGCTATCACTTCTCAGGCGGTAAACGCAATGGCCATCAAACATCACCGTGCACAGTTGCGCCGTACGGCCAATTGCAGATGGACAACTGCAAGGAACCGGCGACATGTTAGTCATCTTTGCTGGAGGTGCTGACAAACGTCCATCAAGATAGTCCATTCAAATATTTACTTCCTAGAGAAACATAAATAAACTGTTGTTTGTTTTGAAATAAAGTTTAATTGGCCATGTTTTGCTGTGCAGCACACACTATGGGAATAGGAAGAGTGATTAAACTGTTGTACATGATGTCAAAAAGGTGCAGCAGAACTAGCACAAAGCCATTTTATCCCACTTACCCTAAGGTCTGGCCTTTATGTATGACAATGTGAGAAACTGCATCCTCAAAATGTTCACAACTCACAAAGCCAACAGATGAGGCCAACAGGACCAATAGTTGCCAATAAACTTATTATGAATGAAATTAACGCAACGGCATTATGTCACGTGACCTTTGTGTCCGTCGCCGTATTGGTGACCGTGCAAACTGATGATTAAGTTATAGTTTTCATTGTTGAAGAATGAACATCGTCAGAATCAGGCTCAATGACCGTGTTGAAATATACTCAAACCTTCGATTGTGTGGCCGTAGCATTAACAGCGTTAACAGGTTATCTTGGAAAGAATATCATGTTTTGGCTGCAGGTTCATGTGTTATTTGCCCATCAGAGTTGAAGTAGTCACTGGCCTGCACAGCCAAATAAGTAATAAATTTGGCTATCCAGACACAAGACCCATGTGCCACATCAGCACTTGCTGCAAAAGTTCTGACCAACAGGGAAGGCTTTCAATACATCATCCCTGTTTAATTGGCAATTACACAGTTCACTAGGTTTCTGAATTGTAACTGGGAAAGAAGGTAAAGTACAATATACAACCTCCAGCTTATTTGCATTCTGCACAACACAGAACCACCCACTACTTTAGGCCAGCTTCTCACTGCAGCATCAGTCAGCTTGTTATAAAAGTCTTTGTGGCAATGCCAGAATGTCACCCCCCCTCCCCCCGCACCAGCCCCAGAATCAATTCACGGACGTGTTTGTGGCTCATTGGCCATCATTCCGCGTGGAGCCTCTGGCAAGCCATCCAGGTCAGGTCAGGTATGGGAGCATGTGCCAGAACAGCGCGTCGCTGCGTCCACTTTCAGCCAGTACTCCAGGGGCCTCCGTCTGGCGATCCCCCAGGCAGATGCCAGGCCCATCCCCATCTCCTTGAGATGATGGTCAACCTGCTGCAACCATGAGGCACGTGGTCAGCCCACTGGCCTCCTCCACTCATGAGACTCCCTTGCTGAGAGAATCTGGTGAGCAGGATCAGCGTCAGGAAAACGAGCCACATGTCCATACAGCCGCAACTGATGCTCACGGACTATGCAGGTAACAAATCTCATCCGAGTCTCTCTCAGCAACCGCTCGTTGGACACAAAATCCGACCAGCGATAGCCAAGAATTCTCCGAAGACACCTGGTACCAAAGGAATTAAGTCTCCATCTCAGATCCTTGGTCAGAGTCCAAGTCTCGCACCCATAGAGCAAGACTGGAAGTACCAAGGACCTGAAGACTCGGACTTTCGTCCTCCCGCACAGGTACCGGCAGCGCCACACCCCATGATCCAGTGAATCCATGACTCCCCAGGCCCGACCCAGACGTCTATTGACCTCTGACTCGCAGCCAGCAGAGACATGAATATCACTGCTCATGACAACATGACTCCTCATTCAGCACCTCGAGGGCCCCCAAAAGGATGTCTAAAGTCTCCGCAAAGATGACTGCATCATCTGCAAAATCAAGGTCCGAGATCTTGACATTCCCAAACGATGCACCGCAACTTGATCTCTCCGACATCCTCCCTAAAATCCAGTCCATACAAGTGCTGAAAAGTGTGGGGGCAAGTACACACCCCTGACGAACTCCAGTAACAATTGGAAATAAGTCAGAGATGGTACCACCACACTTCACAGCACTCTCAGTACCAGAGTAGAGTTCAGAAATCAGATCGATCAGTTTTGGTGGCACCCGACGAAGACCAAGAATCCTCCAGAGGACATCCTGATTCATTGAATCGAACGCTTTACAGAGATCAACATAGGCTGCAAGCAGCCCCTGCCGAAACTCTCGTCTGCATCCGGTGAGGACACGAAGGGCAAGGATACGGTCAATCGTTGACCTCTTTGGTGTAAAGCCTGACTGCTCTGGACGCTGGTGCTCAAGCAGATGGTGGCGAACCCTATCAAGAATTATCCGAGCAAAGACCTTGCCCGGCACTGAGAGCAGCGTCACCCCTTGGTAGTTGTTGCAGTCTTGGCGATCACCCTTCCCTTTCCAGAGAGGGACAACAAGGCCCCTCTTCCAGTCAGTTGGGATGATGCCTGTGTTCCAGGCAGAGCAAAAAACTGCATGCAATGACACGAGTGCAGCTTTTCCACCAGCCTTGAGAAGTTCGGCATGGATGCTACAGATCCCTGGAGCTTTGCCCCGTTTCAACTGGTTCACCGCAGCCCGTGTTTCCACAAGCGAAGGTGGACCACAGTTGATTCGAGGGTCAGCAACAGAAATTGTAACACCCTTGACGTCCAACTCGACAGCTGGGGGATCAGCCTGGTACAACCGCTCAAAGTAACCGGCCCAGCGGGCCTTCACTTCAGACTCCTCTGTCAAGAGCCTACCACTCTCTGCTCGAACTGCAGTGCTCCGAGGGATGGGCTTGGATGAACGTAATGCGCAAATTCCTCTGTAAGCGGGATGAGAATCACCTGTCCACAGGTGATGCTCTACCCCCTCACAGATTCCTCGCACATAGGCCTCCTTGTCCACCCTCAGTGCACGTACAGTTTTACGCCTCAGCTCCCTGAACAGCTCAGCTCTGCCATTCAGCCTGGCCCTGCGACTCTGGTCAATGGTATCCAGTGTCCCTTGAGACAAAATTCTTCTTTGCCCTGCGGTGAGCTCCAAGACATCCACCGGCAACATCAAGGACGGTGGTCTTGAAGGCGCTCCACAACTCTTCAGGACCCCCCAAAGCACCCAGACCCCCCCAAGTGTCCACTCAGCCTGTTCGCAAACTCCTCAGCTACTCTCTCATCCCTGAGCTTGGCAACATCCAGCCTAGGCTGGGATGGTACAATTCTCCAGGATTTAAGGTGCAGCTTTAGAGTTGCTACAACAAGCCTGTGGTCAGTATTGAGGAACTGAGCACTCTGGTAGACCCTGCAGTTCTGGATCATCCTCCAACGACCGTCAATGAGGACATGGTCAATCTCCTTTGCCACACCGCCAGCGTTGGAATACCAAGTCCAGCGATGAGCTTGTGGGCGCTGAAACCATGAACCAGCCACCTTAAGCCATCCCACATGGGATGTTATCCAAATCCATGACTTAACAGTGAAGAGGTGATATTCGCCCGTTTATATTGACATAAACATCGGGTTTCCACATCAATGGTCATGATGGAACACGGATTTCAGTCAACACAAAAGGTAAACGGTGATTTTGACAGTCTCGGATGAGACGATTCGTCAGGCCAATGCGGTGAGAGGGGCGGGGGTAGTGGTCAAGTGCATACTGATGATGCTGGAAGGCAGAAACTTACGCAAGCTCACTTTTGGGTCGCTTCTCCCCCTCTGAACTATGGTGGCGACATGGCACAGGTTTCTAAAAGCCTTGTTTGATGCTGCAGATATCCATCACACAAAAAATTGTGCAAGTTTAATTTTAATACCATTTCCAACTGCAAATTCACCTATTGGTGGATTGTGATGAGACGAGCCACCACCATGTGGTGGCCATCTTGGAAGAAATATTAAAAAAACAATAACAAGCTCAAATGAGCTAAGATCCTCGTCCTCTTAATGATGACGTCATAAAAACGAATATGGCGTCATTGCGATGTATCAGGTTTGCGATAAATTATCTGTGCTAATGCCCGGCTTGATTCCCGCAAACAAAATTCAAACGGCTTGCCTAGTTTCGGAGATAATGGAATATGCGATTTCCATTAGCGGCGATATTATGACGTAAACTTTTTTCTAGGAAGAATTTCCAAAATCGGAAATGGTTATTGCCTGTGCGTGGGCTTTCTGCATATACATGGCAAGTTTCACGAAGATCCGATGAAAACTCTGGGTTGTGAAACAAAAAATGTCAAAAAATAGGAATGACATCATAGCGATGTATCATATGTGTGGTAATTCATCTCTGTTAATGCCCTGTACGATTCCTGCAAACAGAATTCAAAAAGCTTGCCGAGTTTGAGATAATTTTTTAGGCGATTTCCATTAGCGGAGATATTTTGACGTCATAACTTTTTTTCTAGGAAGAATTTTCAAAATCGGAGATGGTTACTGTCTGCGCAGGGAATTTTTACATGTATATGCCAAGTTTCAGGAAGTTTCGATGAAAACTGTAGGCTGTGAAACAAAAAAGTCCACAAGAACAACAACGTGAGTAAGACCGAGATCCTCCACGAGGATCTAAAAATCTGGAAAATATCGAATCGTAAGGCACCCCCTCCATTTTTTTGATAAGCCTGGATGAGAAACTAATGATTTATTGTACTTGGCCTCATATATGTATCGCAAAAATTAAAGTTTTTAAATTTCCTGATTTATTTTACATACTTAAAGGTAACTCATATTAAATTGACTTTCACAGAAATTTGAATTTTTATTTCCCTTTCTTACACTTCGTACTTCCCACAAATGTCTTTAACGGGGAATAGCACCACAAAAGTGAAATAACCCAAACTTTTGCACTGTCCTGCATATGCATTTATATTTATTAATTTCACCAACACACCTTGTTTATAATGGCTTGGATCCTATAGTATTTATTAATGTTCATTAGTTTTGTCCGATTGAGATCCTTTTGGTGATTTGAGCACTTGTAGCAATGCTCTCGTCCGCTCACGTCTGCTCATTTTTAAAACGATGTTTATTTTTGACTCGAGCTTTCATGTTGATGGAACGGTAAGAGTTTGTAGACAACCATGAAAGAACCATCATTCACTTTTCCGCTTCAAACCTTCCAATCCCTGGGCTAACTGCAGTAGAGTCTTGATTTTATCGCGAGTCAAAATCACAGCTTAGTAGCAGGCAATTTACGTCACAAAAACACAACTGAACAACCTACTGATAGGCCTGTTGTACATTCCATGTGGAATTGGCAGAACTTATCAGTGCACTAAAACATAATGATTTAATCATTTGCTTGAACAGGATTTCCATATTTTCGCTTCTAGTCTTGAAATATATTTAATGAACAGTTGGAGATGGGGGTACACAAAGGTTTGAATGAAAAAAAATTAAAAAAGGAAAAAGGATAAAACATCACAGCATGAAGAAGCTGATATTTGAATTTGGTATTAAAAGAAAAGCTCCTCAATAGAGAATGAAACACCGTTTTGTCGTGGAAGCTAACCTGGCGAGCCAGATGGCAGGCAGCGCCGGCCACAGCGATGAAATAAGGAAAGCTCTGATCGGCCGAAACTCCGGCTGTCGTCAGCCCACCGATCATAGCCAAGGAGAAAGCCGTTAACCAGGGCTTGGTGTTGTCTCCAAAACGCAAAGCCGTAGACTTCACCCCAATGATGACATCATCGACTTTATCCTGCAAGCGATAGATAACCACAGGAAGGAAAACATGCGGTTTTCCTGAATGTCCACAGTGATTTCGGTGCCATATAAAGATTCAAATGATATGCGACTGCTGCCATGAGCAAAACACAACAATTTGCAAACATGTCTGAGAATAAATAGTAGGACTGAGTAATATACAACAAAATAAATAAATAAAAGGTTTGAAAGTTCACAGCCTTTTCTGCAATCTGTACACAGCTTACAAACACACAACCCTTCTCCCCCTCCAGAACAATCTGGTGGAATGGGGGGAAACGTTTATCCCCTCTTATTGAATGAGGTTCAAAGGACCTTTCTCAGGAGAAATTGTTTCAAAATTAACTGACCAGGGTACAATCTGCTGGCATTTGAACCTACAATCAGTTGACTTTGTCAAACCACATTTCAAAGTTGGCCTCCAAAGCCAGCCGCTGACTGAGCTTCCTCTGTCGTACAAAGTTCTTCTTTGGCACACCTGAACTCCTATGCACCTACAAGGCCTTCATCCACAGCTTGATGGAGTACTGCTCTCCCCTATGGGCTGGCTCCCTTGCCTCACATCTTGCTCAGCTTGATGCCGTGGAAATCAAGACCTGCCTGATCATTTGAATATCCCGCACTGAAGCTGAGTCTGTGGACCTATCACTTTGGCATCACAGACAGGTGTCTGGTGGTCTCTCTGTCTTCTTCCTTCTTTCTGGTCTTGCATCCTTTGCTCTTTCCGTGATTTGTCCACCACCAATGTTTTAATATTAAATAATCTGTCTGTCTGTCTGTCTGTCTGTCTGTCTGTCTCTCTGTCTCTCTGTCTCTCTCTCTATATATATATATCTCTACATATATATATATCTCTATATATATATATATATATATATATATATATATATATATATATATATATATATATATATATATATATATATATATATATATATATATATATATATATATATCTCTATATATATCTCTATATATATATATATATATCTCTATATATATATATATATCTCTATATATATATATCTCTATATATATATATATATATATCTCTATATATATATATATATATATATATCTCTATATATATATATATATATATATATATATATATATATATATATATATATATATATATATATATATATCTCTATATATATATATATATATATATATATATATATATATATATATATATATATATATATATATATATATATATATATATATATATATATATATATATATATATATATATATATATATATATATATATATATATATATATATATATCTCTATATATATATATCTCTATATATATATATCTCTATATATATATATATATATATATATATATATATATATATATATATATATATATATATATATATATATATATATATATATCTCTATATATATCTCTATATATATCTATCTCTCTATATATCTATCTCTATATATATATCTATATATATATATATATATATATATATATATATATATATATATATATATATATATATATATATATATCTCTCTCTCTCTCTCTCTCTCTCTCTCTCTCTCTCTCTTTCTCTCTTTCTTTCGTGCAGCCTGTGGCTGCTGGTTGCATCATTGGTTGTGACGCGGCAATGCCACTGATGCAGTGTCCCCCTTACCAGTACACTGGTGCTCATTTTGCCGACATGGGAAGGATGACAGGCTGAGTCAACCTCCTGGTGTATATAAATTCAGCGGACAACGGGGCTTGAACTCAGGACCCGAGGATCCCAAGCCGCCACCCTAACCACTAAGCCAACACCAGGCTTACTGATCGGATAAACATCATTATAATACTTGGATCAAGTTTGATTTAAATCCCTGAACTCACATTCAAAATATTAAATAATTCTGGCTGCCAGACAATGCGTCCGATCAGGTTGAAATTTATCACTACAATATCATAATTGTGAAGTTTCACGTCGATTTATGAAGTTGTTCAAAAGAAAGAAATTTTCAAAGATTTTTGTTCAATCCAATATGGCTGCCAGACCATGTGAGTTACTAATTATTCATAAACATTCTGGTATCCCCAAGGCTTGGGGAACATGTGTGTGAAGTTTCCCCTTGATCTGTCGAGCTGTTCTGGAGAAGATTTTTCTTTCTTAGGTTTACTTTTCAAAAAAAAAAAAAATCATAGCTGCTAAACCATGTGACCTTTATGGAACAACTTGTACAATGCTCACCCTGTAAATGTTCATGCAGTTCCGTAAATTCTTCAACAAACTGGTATGTACACATTTGTGAGAATACCCATTCACAGCACCAGATTTTCTTCGTTCATCCGTTCATTCATTAGTCATCAGAAACTGGGTTGAAATAATTATTGCATCAAAACGAGTCAGCATACCACCAGTACGATAATATCAAACGGTAGCGTATAAAAAGATACCTCATTGAGAACCTGGCACAAGCATAACTGAGACGGCTTCATCTGATAAACCAGTGCCATCTCCTGGCAATGCGGAACATCACTGCAATCGTTTTGGAAATGTGTGCGCGTACACAGTCTGGAATAGGCAACGTGTATCCATTGCTACCTGGTGTGCATAGATGGTGTCATAAACGAGCGTCCACATTAGCCCCGAGAAATACAGGGGCAAGCATACTGACCAATCACACGATCCCTTCACTGCAGCCCAGCCGAGCAGTGCTCCCCAGTTAAAGGTAAGTCCTGCAAAACACGAGCAGCCATCGGGGTCTGTTACAAATGTGCACGTACTCCTTGCACCATGCACTGAGACTCATTCTGTGTTCACATGTTACTAAAGGTGACAACAACAACATTTCCATTTACCGAGCACAAACTGTGGCCAATAAGTAATTCTCTTCATCAGAGGATAGGTGACAACGAAGAGTAGAGATGAGGCACCAAGCAGCACGCTGCAGAAGAAAGGAACGTATCAATGGGACTTACCTTCTTCATTCATAAGCACAACAAGCACGTACGGATGGATTAATGCTCGCGTTCAACCAAGTTCCAAGGTTTGACGACGTTATGTGCCACTTTATCATATTTAGTCAGCATCGGAAGATAAATTGTGCCAGAAATAACTGCGATGTCCGTGTCAAATTATCAAAGGGCAAGTGAGAAATGTTAACGGCCTGGCAACACTCCAAACGGGTAATGAAAACAAGGCAGTTTGCTATCATTCCCAATGAATGGCTGTCATCCGGGCATTAAATGATTAAATTAGAGGGTTCACTGTATGGTTCCATGACAAACCGTACATCAAACTTACAAACCACGAACACGTGGACCCATTGAAAGTCAAACTCTCCAAGGAAAATACAAAACTTCCAAAAACTTTCTTCTTTTTTTTGAAACAGGGCAAAGCACAGGCAAATCTAACCAAAATGAAGAAGAAACTAATGCACTTTAAAAGGCCACATGAATGTCCCTTTGGTAGTTCCCTGCACTTCCATTTCAGCATTTCATTCAACCAGGTCAAGGCAAAACAAAATTACGGTCTTAGCATGGAACCTTGAACAAATGCTGCATTTAAGCCTATCACAGTCTTCACCTGTACCAGTTGAGGCAGAGCAGGATACCAAGTGCCAGACTAAGCTGGCCTGCCAATGCCAGCAGGGCTTGAAAGGGGGTGATTGTACCAGCGGCAAGCGGTCTCAAGGCCGTACGTTGCACCTTCAATGAAAATAAAATGATAAATCAGTGCATGGGGCTCTCCTTGGTATGGGACTTCAACTCCACTTAATCCTGAAGATCAGCATCATCTTTTTGAGCAAGATCGGTTTAAATGCACAACGTGACCCGACCGAACTATAAAGCACCCACCTTCTTGTCAATGTCCCGGTCCCAAAGATCGTTGATAGTGCAGCCTGCCCCCCGCATGAGTGCGGCACCAACCCCAAACAGCGCCAACAGTCGTGCATCCGGTAGAGTGCCCGGGGCTGCGGCAAGGGCAATGCTCCAAGTGCACGGTAGAAAAAGAAGCCAGGTTCCTGAAATGGGATAAGAAGTTATAGTGATGGAAAATGGGGTTGAGTTGGTTCGAAGGTTGTCAATATTGTTCGTAAGGAGCAGGCGAGATCTGAACCAGAAGTAAGCAACTCAAATGACCCAATAGGTTGTGACAACCAGTTTTAACCTATAGTAACGAGACGTGGAAATGCAGTTCAAAGAAAGACTGCAGCTTTCTTATTGTGGAATTGATTTTTCTAAGGTAAAAGAGCATACAATGATGATAAAGATCCAAAAGAAAAGGCCAGTTGGTCCATCACATCATCCTTATCGCAGCATTTCCAATTTTCACACGCTCTGCCCCTGAAACATTCAAACGAAGAACTGTTGGTTTATGAAATTTGTGGGTGAAAGAGAGAGAGGCATCAAGGAATTCATGAACTTGTACCAGGATCTTCTCAAGGTTTTGTTTTGATTGGACGCATCAACAAAACTTTAACTACATTGCAAAATATTTTATACAAACGGTAGTGTGGCGACTCAGTCTGACAGGATGTTGTTGAGCTAGTGCACTCACCATCTAGCTGTTTGTGCTAGATTCGAATCCCAACCCTGTGATAAACGGTCGGATTGGCGCTTCGCAGGCAGGGATTTGCATCGCAAAATGCGCCGTCCCTTGGATGGACATTAAGCTGGGTGTCCATTCTGTTAGCATCAATTGGTAGATGTAAAAGATCCCACTATGTTTTTTTTGCGAAGAGGAGGTGAGTTTTCACTGGCATTCTGAACAAATTCCGAATTCCTGCCAAAATCACCGACGGTTGAACACGATGCCTGGCTTGTCGGTTCGTGAAAGACCTGGCCAAATAACATTCCTCGGCCGTTCCCGCAAGGAGGAGGGAATAATTGGGCCCATTAAAGAGTGGTACACGTCTCCGAATTATGGGTTCATTCAAACATGAAGGTCTCCCAATTCATAATTCTGAATGTGTGGATGAGAGTTCAACGACAATTGCACATGTTAATGTAAACTATTATGCGATGTGGTGATGATGGGGTGATGTGGCAGCAGAGTGTGTCACATCACGTGGTGTTGTGTATTTGGACACATAAAAATGGCCACTTTCTGCTTGCAACAGCAACTAGAGCGAAGTCGATGGCGCAGCCATCGTAAATCCCCATGCTTCACACCGAAAGCAGAGTTGAAAGATGGTAAAAAAAAAAAAGAGGGCAAAACCCAGGAAACACCCAATATCAAATTTTCAGTTGAAAACTTTTTTTCCCTGTCTTGACCCGTGACTCTAAGTCCCCCACCTACTAGGGCTTAAACCGAGGGTTAAATCCTAAAAATCGTGATATATTTCATGCGTCTTGGTCGAATACATGTACAAAGTTTCATTAAAAAGTTTCTAAACTGTGCCTGTAATTGCATTTGTTGCTTTTTGACCATTTGATCCAGACCCAGGGGGTGTGGCAAAAAATGATAGGCTCTTGCACCTTCTTTCCATGTGATGATCATAACTACCAAATTTGGTGAATTTCTGCACAAGCATTTTGCAGGAGATAGAGCAACAGACAGGAGGAGATTACAACATCTCTCAGTTCATTTTTTTTAAGCATCTGAGAAGGTAAACCCCAGTGGACATGACCACCTGGTTGCAATGTGTGGAGAGTCAACCACAGATGTGAAAAACGTTTTGAGTTGGGTGCGGAAGTTAAAAAGGACGTGAAAGCATCAAACCGGAGCCTCACTCCAGATAATGCCGAACAAGCCATTCACTGGACAACATTCAGTGCGTGTAAGAACTGGTGATGAGCAATCAGAGAAAAATGGCGAAAGAACTCTTCATGGTCCCAGGCATATCAAATGGTTCTGTGGAGACGATTTTGCATACCAATCTCAAAATCCCAAAACTTTCTGAGTGCTGGCTGCCGCAAAATGCTCACAGACGACCAAAAGGTCACGCGACACTGTTTCAGAACATGGTTACCAGAAAGAGTGGGGAACGATTTGTGAGCAGCATTTTGACAATGGATAAATTCCTGGATTACCTTCATTAATCCAGAAACCAAAAGGTAGTCGGCGCACTGGAAGTTTTCAGACTCGCTTTCACCAAATTTTGGGAGCAGAGAAGATGATGGTGATGGTCATCTTTTGTGATGCTCGTAGCATCATTCTCACCGATTGCTTTCCAAAAGAGACAAATGTCAGTCACAGCCGACAACAATTACCGTGAGGTGTTCAAAAAGCAGCTTTTGTTAGCAATGCAGGAGAAACGTCCGGATCTTGCACAGTCAGGGTTTCACTTCCACCATGACAATGCCCCACCATATTGGCTTCTCAGGTGCAATAATTCTGCAAACAGACGTGCAATGAATGAATGCCACATCAACCCGACTCACCTGACCATGTTTCCATTGACTTTTGGTTATTCCAACAATGGAAAAGCCATCATGGTCGCAACCTCTACTCCAGATCATACATCTACATACCCATGATGAAAACTTTGCGACAGCCTTTACATCATGAGACAGGTGCTAAAGTTGTATAAGCACTTTTCAGGGACGATATGTTGGGAGGTGAAGTACATTTGTCATTTTTGTAAGTCTTAGGTATGTAATGAAATAAATTGGGAGACCTTCAAATTTGAACACATCTCGTAGTAGTAGTCGTAGTAGTAGTAGTAGTAGTAGTAGTAGTAGTAGTAGTAGTAGTAATTGTTGTAGATTAGCCCCAATCGAGTCTGCTCGAACAGGCCACAGTCACGGCACGGAAATCGATCAATCAAATCTACCGGGAGCAACTCAGAGATCCTTCACATCCAAAATCTGTGGTGTGCTCTTGCTTTTGTGGTGCCTGGGTAGTGCAGGCTTTCATAACATGTTGTATTGTGTATCTGGAAGGTGACCTAGTGAAGGTTGCAGGTGTCAGTGGTGTCGTTGAGTCTATGTTTGTACTGTAAAAGCTGTGTGTGGGTGGTGTTCACAGTCAGGTCAGGTATGGGAGCATGTGCCAGAGCAGCGCGTCACTGCATCCACTTTCCGCCGGTACTCCAGGGGTCTCCGTCTGGCCATCCCCCAGGCAGATGCCTGGCCCATCCCCATCTCCTTGAGATGCTGACAAAACCTGCTGCAACCACGAGGCACATGGTCAGCTCATTGGCCTCCTCCACTCACGAGGCACCCTCGCTGAGAGAATCTGGTGAGCAGGATCAGCATCAGGAAAATGAGCCACAGCTGATGCTCACGGACTATACAGGTAACAAATCTCATTTGAGTCTCTCTCAGCAACTACTCGTTGGACACAAAGTCCGACCAGCAATAGCTAAGGATTCTCCGAAGAGACCTGGTACCGAAGGAGTTCAGTCTCCGTCTCAGTCCACAGTGGAGGTTTGAAAAGTGAATACCATCAGACCTAGGGAGTAAAAGATGGGTGGAGGTTTACATGGGTGGAGGTTCAGACGGGTGGAGGTTCAGACGGGTGGAGGTTCAGACGGGTGGAGGTTCCGACGGGTGGAGGTTCCGACGGGTGGAGGTTCCGACGGGTGGAGGTTCAGACGGGTGGAGGTTCAGACGGGTCGAGGTTCAGACGGGTGGAGGTTCAGACGGGTCGAGGTTCAGACGGGTCGAGGTTCAGACGGGTCGAGGTTCAGACGGGTCGAGGTTCAAAAGGGTCGAGGATTATTGCCCAGGATGTTAATCGAGTGATGTGGGAATAAATGTTGTAAACCGTTCCTTCCCAATTGCATTGAGGAAATGCATGGCATCATCGCTGGGCGTTGAAGGAAGGGAGCACTAAGTTTTTACTGCATTTGTTTTCTGTTTGCTTGTCTGGGTGATGTCTCAGCCATCCTTTGAGCTAGGAAACTGAAATTTGTGGACAAAAGCAAAGATGTGCTTTGGCAAAAATGGTGTTTTATATTTTTGATTAATCTATTAATTGATTAATTACTTAATTATTATCGATTTATTAATTGTTATTTATTTTATTTCTCAACCTGGAAATATCTCAGGTACCTTCTGAGCGAGGAAGCTGACATTTCGTCACAGCAGTGACCAAGTGATTTGGCTATAAAGGGTATTTATGTACACCGCTTGTTCCCAATTCCATATCCAGGCAATGCATGACATCATCGCCAGGCACAGGAAGAAGGGAGTACTCAGTCTTTACTCCGCATGTGTATTTTCTTGTTTGTCCAGGCGATATCTCAGCCATACTTTGAGCTAGGAAGCTGAAATTTGGGGACAAAAGTGAAGATGTGCTTTGGCAAAAACCGTTTTTAACTCATCTGTAATTTACATTCCAGATAAGGTATTGTCAGTACATGCATGCTGTCCTTTTGTCTCCTTTTTCAACTTCTCCGGCCAAACTGCTGGGGTGATCCGGCTGAAATTTTGCAGTAATTTTCACGACTGGAAACAGGAATTGTAAAGCTCATTCTCGTCACATGACTTCAAGTAAATTTCTTTAAAAATTTTGTTCTCCAGACCCACCAGCCAGAATGCTACCAAATTTGGGTCATAACATAAGGTCAGGATAGGGATGTTAAATTGCAGAGGTCATTGCTGATTACATGACCAGAAGTGTGTCAAAATGGCGGACTTAGTAAAATGTTTGGAAAAAAACACGTAAATTCCTTTGAAAACCTTCCTCACCAGACCTACCTGTCAGAATTTTACCAAATTTGAGTTACAACATTCGGCTTGAGCCCAGATAAGCAACAGGTCCAGCGGTCCTTTTTATTTTTTGATTCTTCAATTGATTAATTACTTTCGATTTATTAATTCCTTAGTTATTTTCTTTCTCATCTGAGCAATACCTCAGGCACCTTGTAAGCTTGGAAGCTGATATTTGGAGACAAAATAGGAAACAAGTGATTTGGCTATAAAGGGTATTTTTGATTTATTGGTCAATCAATCAATTAATTTTCAAAACGTTACAGATTCAGATGAAACGGTGGTGGTTTTGGTCTACTATTAGTGAATCGCTGAAGAAATTAATTATTTTACGATTATTATTTGTTTTATTTTAAATTACACAATTAATCAATCAATTGTTGAACACCGCTCCCTCCCAATTCTGTTTCCATGTGCTGCTGCACAGCGAGTAAGTATCATTTGTGCACGTTCACCTCATTGCTGGGTGCCGAAGGTGGCCCGGCAATGTCGCGTGCTGGAGGATTTGTTATTTATTTATTTTGGAATGGAGGCGGTGTACGTTAAATGTATCTCTACTTGTTATCCCGCCCCCTCCCGGAGGGAGGGAGCGGGATATTGCAATCGTCCGGTTTGTTTGTCTGTTTGTTTGTCTGTCTGTCTGTTAGCAACTTTATGGCAAAACGGCTTTAGCAAACACTATCAAATTTAATCCACAGGTGGGCAATGAACCTTGGACGACCCCATTAACTTTTGGGTCCAATTGGATCAAAGGTCAAGGTCAAGGTCACAAAAACATCAAAATCGTTTTTCGCTCATAACTTCGTCAAAAATGATGTGATTTACTTCAAACTAAGCTTATAGTGAACCTTATTCTATTTGTCACTTATAATCCTACCCATTCCTATAGTGAAAATGCATATTTGTGAAGATCGGTAGGGTCCGAAGTTTTGGGGGTCATGGCCATCGGTCAAAATTACAAATTTTCCATTGAAACTAACACATGGTTATGAAAAGACAACTTTACGGGAAAACGGCTGGCTCAAACACTGTCAAATTGTATCCACAGGTGGGTAATGAACCTCGGACAACCCCATTAACTTTTGGTTCCAATTAGGTCAAAGGTCAGGTCACGAAAAGGTCAAAATCTTTTCGCTCATAACTTCGTCAAAAATGGTTTAATTGACTTCAAACTAAGACTAAAATATTCCTTATAATCAACATTCAGGTTAAGGATGTATCAAATTTAAATTTGATCCCCAAAATAACTTTATGCCTTAAATGGGCGGGATTTGTTGTGCCTGGCACCACTTGTTTTTTTTGTTGTTGTTCTTACGTTGATCGACGGGAAGGATGTTTCCAATGATGTTGTTGCAGTGTAGTCTTTATGTGTCGTAGTAGTAGTAGTTGTAGTTAGCAGTACAAATCCCACTAAATATCAACCCAGATAAGAAGAGGGGGACTGAGGTTTAAAATAATAATAATAATTGGACTCACCACAATAAATACTTTTTAAATTTGCCCATTTAGGTTATTATTTTCATATTTCAGAAAAAAAAAGAAGAGTTAATAAAATGCATTAGTTTTCAAAAGTTTGGCTGCAGTGTTCGTCAAAAGTAGATTTGATCTATTCCACGAGTACAGTGTAATGATGTGATCACTTGTGACGTCACTCCTTTGAACTAGGTTGGGCGCCATCTACATATTACGTACGCACAATGAAAGGGGTGGGGGTCGTGATCAGGCTGCTATGTAAATGGTACAAAATCAAAACGGGGTGGGAAGGGGGAGAGAGGTATCGATTACCCCTTATTGAACCTATTAATCGATTTAAACTCGTCCAGAATCCCGATTTCCCACATACTAAAGGATTTTTAATTCAGCAAAACGTTTTTACGACAACAGTACACGAACACACGTACAGTACCAACGGGCTTGTCGACCCTCATCAGGTACAAGAAGGGTTTCAGTGACGTGGGAGCGCGGGAAACCAGGCCCGTCACGCTACTGAAAGTCCTCTTCGCCAACAGAGGACTCGGGACGACGGGCCTGACGGAGACCCGTGAAGTAACAGGCAAGACCGATGTCCCACGAGGTGTAATAAGGCCTTGATCGGCCGGCTGGTTGTGCGTTCCGGGTCCTCGAAGGACATCGACAAGACTGATGACACGTCTCGCTTGAAAAGTCTCAATTCGAACCGGACCGTGTAGGAAGCGAGCAGCTGCAGTGACGTTTACGTTGTACATCATCGTGTAACGGCTGGATATTGGGAGACAAGGTTAAGGTTCCTTATAAACCAGGGAATCCAGAATGACTGAACATATATACATATATCCATGTGTAGCGGATGTAATATTCGGTACGTGACGGCGGAACTAAAGTCAATCATTCACATTTGGTTTCATAAATAAGGATGAAAAGTTCGCTCGATCGCAATTCTAATAAATTATAAATATAAATAAATATATATATATATATACAAAGATAAATAATTTAAGACGCGGAACTATTGCTGTGCTTGTTGCAATTACAACACCGAGACTTCCGATTGGTGCATATCTATGACTCTTTAGTATTCTACATTCTGATTGGTTGGAGTGCAAACGGAGCTGAACTGGAAGACGCGGAGGCGCGCGGAAGATTGGGAGGCTTCTTCAGACTCATTATTTATATTCTTTATTCATAATCACAACTTTATGTTCTTCATCCAGTGAATGACGAATTTTGTGAAATTATTATACTCATGATGAGGTGAAAAATTTGTTGAGATACGATTTCGGGATTGAGTTCAGGAAATGTTCGCAGCAATTAGGTTCGTATATTTATTACGTACGCTAATTTGGCGGGCCTTTTTTTATTATTATTTTTTTTAATTAATAGTTTTTTAATTTATTTTTTAACCCTCCCTCCACGCCTGTACGTGACGCCTGTACTCGGATCCACATTCTCCACCCCCCCCCCCTGTCCTCCGCATCTTTCAATCCCGTGACGCTCTTCAAATCTCTTCCACAACCTCCCTCCACCTTCATGTCCGTCGTCCTCTTTATATATTTCCCTGTAATTGGTTCATTCCATGCTTCATTGGTTCTTCATTCTTTTTTTCATCACGTGTCCAAACCACCGAAACTTCGTTTGTCAATCGTTTCTGTAAAACGACTCCAGTTCTCTTGGATATCTCCTTATTCTTCAACCGCTCTCTTTGTGATTCTCTTAGAATCCACCATGATAATTATGTTCGTACCATATTGAACCTGCTGTTGGTGTTTCTCTTCTCTCTCTTTCTCTCTTTCTCTTTCTCTTTCTCTCTTTCTCTCTTTCTCTCTCTCTCTCTTTCTCTCTCTCTTTCTCTCTCTCTTTCTCTTTCTCTCTCTCTTTCTCTCTCTCTTTCTCTCTCTCTTTCTCTTTCTCTTTCTCTCTCTCTCTTTCTCTCTCTCTTTCTCTTTCTCTTTCTCTCTCTTTCCCCCCCTGGTGTTGGTGTTCCCCAGGTTGGACTTAGGAAGTTTGCTGTTCGTTGGATACAAAAAAGACAATAACCACATCGTTCCCTCGCTCATCCTTTTGTTTTTTTTTTAATCATTTCGTGTTTTTGACAAATCTCGTTGGTTATGTCGAATTTCGTTTTAATTTCCCATTTATACGTACAGATCACGTGTTATGATTGTTCGTTGTAATTATAAAATTGCCTTCAATGGTCCATTAAACACTTCAATATCATTACAAGTCCAAGTCCGATATTATATAAATGGTCAAACGGTGACGAAATAATTACCGAACTTCGTCAAGGTCAGCAATATAAAACCGATATAATTATGTATGTATATATATATATATATATATATATATATATATATATATATATATATATATGTATGTATATATATATATATATGTATATATATATATGTATATATATTGCTGTTGGTGTTCCCCAATATGTCCGTGTAGTATTGCCTTTAATAAACAGGTAACAAAATATCGATATGATCGGATTACCGTTATAATTGGGTGTCCCCAAAGGTGTTCTTTAATCGCGCGTCCGATCGCGCAGCCGAAGCGTCCGTTATTCTTCTTTTGTGGTTTTAAAATTCGCGCCTTTTTTCAATTGGTCAAACCCAAAACTCGTTTTGAAACGCCATTTAATTTTTTTTCTTTCACAAACACAGGTTCTACTGAGGAAGTTTGCGATTCTAAAAAGGTGAACAAATTAAAGTATTAATAATATTTCCCCAAAACACGTCAACGCTTTTTGACTCCAGACGTGACGTCATTAAACGTGGACGCGTCGCCGTCGGTGTTCGGAGACGTGCTCTGCTTACGTCAGCGATACAGTCTCACGGAAATAGATGCTTTTGGTGCCACAGGAGGCGGAGTGAAGGTGTGCTTCTCTCAGCCTTGTACGCACGGTACGTTTTACCGGACACTGCCGTGCCGTTTACGAAGCACGTCTCTTGTCCTCGGACCGTGTCCATTGATCGCGGAAGGATTTGACGCTTCGCGGCTCAGCGCGCCGTGGTGGGCGGGGCTTCATGTCCCGCGCACCGTGGTGGGCGGGGCTTCAGGTCCAGGGGCGTGTCCAAGGAGGGGAGGATTCGTTCTTTGTGCCTCCTCGATCCTCAGAACCCCTTGTGCGTGCCCTCATTCTCACCTCATCTTCCTCACCCTCACCTTTCTCAATACCATGAACCGGCAGTGAAGAAGCGTCTGGCTCCTCGTGAGCTCTTGCGGATGGTAAGCGGGTCCGGCCGTACGGGGGGGTATTACTTGTTTTTCTCCATGTTATGTTTATATGGCGTTATCTCGGTTATTTACCAACACTTACCGATCCCTTACAAAGAGATTACCCAACGCACCCTTCGTGGCACAATTCTCCAAAGGATAACGAGATAAACGATCTCGAAAACACATTTTTGTGAGAAAGTGTTACCTTTCCGATTAATCGATTATTTATTGGTGACGGTGTTAATCGATTTATTGGTGATTGTGTTAACCAAATGATGGGTTAAACAAAGGCCGTAATAGTGTGTAATAACCCGATAGGTTAATCGAGGGGACTCCCAGTTTGATCACCACAGGTTCACATGTGTATGTTTGGTTTTGGGATAAGACTCGAGGGGACAATGACGTTTCCATCACAATATAATATCCATCACATTGATTTCCAACATTCCATGAGGTCTCTCAAACTTTTCTTGGGAGTTCAAATGATGTTAACACATCAACGACAACGTCACTATTTCATAATGCGTGGCTCCAGGCAGCTGTGAGCGAATGAATTAATTTAATTCTCATTTTGAGACGGACATCACAAAGAGGTGAATCCTCGACAACCATTGTGTGTCAGGGGATGAAACATTTTCTCTCCATGAACTGCCTTGTTAACTAATTGAATGCTTGGTAGACAAGCACACTGTCCCCTTGGCTGCAGTTTTAACTAATTTAGTCGAGCATGACTTGTGTATAAACACCTGTGATGAGACTGCACCGCTGATAGTATGGTGAGACTGAACCTGTGGTGAGGGTCTGATGAGAGTGAGACCAAACCTCTGATACTCTGCTGAGACTGACCCTCCAGTGAGACTGAACCTCCAGTGAGACTGAACCTCTGGTGAGAGTGAACCTCTTATAGTCTGGTGAGAGTGACCCTCTTATAGTCTGGTGAGAGTGACCCTCTTATAGTCTGGTGAGAGTGACCTTCCCGTGAGACTGAATCTGTGGTGAGAGTCTGATGAGAGTGAGACCAAACCTCTGAACCTCCGGTGAGAGTGAACCTCTTATAGTCTGCTGAGACTGACCCTCCAGTGTGACTGAACCTCCGGTGAGAGTGAACCTCTTATAGTCTGCTGAGACTGACCCTCCAGTGTGACTGAACTTCCAGTGAGAGTGACCTTCCGGTGAGACTGAACCTGTGGTGAGATTCTGATGAGAGTGAGACCAAACCTCTGATACTCTGGTGAGACTGAACCTCTGGTGAGAGTGAACCTCTTATAGTCTGGTGAGACTGACCCTCCAGTGAGACTGAACCTCCGGTGAGAGTGAACCTCTTATAGTCTGGTGAGACTGACCCTCCAGTGAGACTGAACTTCCGGTGAGAGTGAACCTCTTATAGTCTGGTGAGACTGACCCTCCAGTGAGACTGAACCTCTTATAGTCTGGTGAGACTGAACCTCCGGTGAGAGTGAACCTCTTATAGTCTGGTGAGACTGAACCTCCGGTGAGACTGACTCTGGTGAGAATGAACCTCTTTTCGTCTGGTGAGACTGAACCTCTTGTACTCTGTTGAGACTGAACCTGGATAGAGTTGAGATTGTAAATTATTCTCACCATTCCCCAGGCTGTCTTACTTGGGCTCAAAATCAAAATGGAGGAGATTTTGCGAGACTGCAAAGTTTCTGGCCTCCTGCAGGCTGCTCTGGATAAAGAGGCCAAAGCAGGACCCCTGAGACCTCTCAAAGAATCAAACAATCAGGTAGGGATGAGGTCTTCACTGTTGGGCTTTACGACATATTTTACTTAACTCTTCGTCTCGTCAGTGTAAGACACATTATTATTATGTCGACAAATTGAAATTTGTATGTATTACATCATTAATTTTGAAGAGCATTATCGTTGCTTGGTCCAACGGCCAACAAGATGGTGCACTTACCTTTGAGCTGTCTGACTTGGGATGGATACCTGACCTGACTGTAAATGGCCAGATTGGTGTTTCATAGGAAGGATGTTTCATCACAAAGTTACTTTCCCTCAGACAAACTTTAAGCTGAGTGTTCTGTCTGCTAGCATTAGCTGATGGATGTAAAATATCCCTCAGTGTCCTTCATGAAGAGTAGATGAGTTATCTTCGGCATCCTGAACAAATCACAAATTCCTACCAAAATCACCTCCAATTGAACATCAGGCTTGACTGCCTATTCGTGAAAGATTTGGGATATAAACTTTCCTCGACGGACTCTGTAGGAAGGTTGGAATAGTTGGGGGCTGTAGTAGTAGTAGTAGTAGTAGTAGTAGTAGTAGTAGTAGTAGTAGTAGTAGTAGATGATTATCCTGGAATGCATGAAATAAGCTAAACACATGAGGTTATCTATGTTGGATTGCCTGAGAATCTCGATGTATTTTTTTTTTTTTTTTTGCCTTAACACTTTTAGGACCGGTTAATTCTCACCCAAATGTGAGTGTCATGACCCTTTCTGCAAGTACTATAGAAAAAGAAGCATATAATGAAATCTTCAATTATTCCCCTGTGTAAACTGACTTATGGGAGAGGTGATCTGCTATTTGCAACGCATGGCTCTGTAATTTGTGGGTTTTTTGTCATCATTAGCTCTGCCATTCTTGAGTTTCTCAACTCTATTATGGAATCGAGTATTATGTTTAGAAAATACATATCCCACGGTGGTCCGCAGCTCTTTGTAGGCTGCCGTGCTTTGAGCTATTCCAGCTATGGAAATTGCTCAAAACCACAATGTAATTTCTACTTCACACCTGGATTACATTGCTGTGCAGCATGGCTCAAAAGTTCTACAAAATTGCGTTAAATTATACCTAAAATTGCGTGCCACGTAAAATTGCGTGCCAAAGCATGTTCAGCATTTTCCAAAAATTTGAGGCTCGGGTATCTGTCTTGACTTGACTCTTTTTACTCGACTTTGTTTTAAGCCTTCGCATTATCGAAATGGTGACTCTAGAACAGACTCGAAAGCATCGACAAACATTCCACAACGGCTTTAAATCTCATCCAGAGCCAAGGCCCTTCCTGTTGCTGTCGTAAAGAGGCGCATACTTGCCTGACTCATCAATAAATGTGTACTTGAGCAATGACTTCACCTTTGCTGTCATTATTGGTGTGATGTCATGATGCTGCATTAAAGCACAGTATAAATAGCACATCCATGAGCTGGCAGGATAGCTTATAGGTGTGCAAATTCACATTTCAACTGACGAGCCTCGGTTTGAATCTCGACACAGCTATAAACTGTCACCCTGCTGTGTCGCATGCAGGGCATCAATGCCTGCACAATACATTGTGGGGGGTGGGGGCATATCTCCTAAGCTGGGTATCCCACCTGCCAAAAATGGTCGTTGATGGACGTTTTATGATCCCACAATATGTTTTGTTTCGACGAGGGCTAGTAATCTCTAAAACCCGAAACAAATTCCAAATTACTGTGTAAACTTCGGGTAGCAAGTGGTCCATCTGGCCATCCCCATCTCCTTGAGATGCTGATCAACCTGCTGCAACCACGAGGCACGTGGTCAGTCCATTGGCGAACTCCACTCATGAGACTCCCTCGCTGAGAGAATCTGGTGAGCAGGATCAGCGTCAGGAAAATGAGCCACATGTCCATACAGCCGCAGCTGATGCTCGCGGACTATGCAGGTAACAAATCTCATTTGAGACTTTCTCAGCAATCGCTCGTTGGACACAAAGTTTGACCAGCGATTTCCAAGGATTCCCTGAAGAGACCTTGTACCAAAGGAATTAAGTCTCCATCTCAAATCCCTGGTCAGAGTCCAAGTCTCACATCCATAGAGCAAGACTTGGAAGCACCAAGGACCTGAAGACTCGGACTGTCGTCCTCCCGCACAGGTACCGGCAGTACCACACTCCATGATCCAGTGAATCCATGACTCCCCAGGCCCGACCCAGACGTCTGGTGACCTCTGGCTCACACCCAGAAGAGACATGAATATCACTGCCAAGGTAAGTGAATCTCTCCGTGACCTCAACATCCTCATCACAAACAGATACAGACAAGATAGCAGCATCCAAGATGTCATATAAAGCCTGGATCTTAGTTTTGACCCAGGAAACCCGTAATCCCAGCGGCTTTGACTCCTCATTCAGCCCCTCGAGGGCCCTAAAAAAGATATCTCGTCTCTGCAAAGATGACCATCATCTGCGAAATCAAGGTCAGAGATCTTGACATTCCCAAACGATGCACCGCCGTTTGATCTCTCCGACATCCTCCCCAGAATCCAGTCCATACAAGTGCTGAAAAGTGTGGGGGCAAGTACACACCCCTGACAAACTCCAGTAACAACTGGAAATAAGTCAGAGATTGTGTCACCACATCTCACAGCAATCTCAGTACCAGAGTATAGTTCAGACATCAGATCGATCAGTTTTGGTGGCACCCCACGAAGACCAAGAATCTTCCAGAGGGAATCCCGATTCACTGAATCAAACGCTTTACAGAGATCAACATTGGCTGCGAGCAGCCCCTGCCGAAACTCTCATCTGAATTCGGTGAGGACCCAAAGAGCAAGGATACGGTCAATCGTTGACCTCTTTGGTGTAAAGCCTGACTACTCTGGACGCTGGTGCACAAGCAGATGGTGGCGAACCCTATCAAGAATTATCCGAGCAAAGATCTTGCCCGGCACTGAGAGCAGCATCACCCCTCGGTCGTTGTTGCAGTCTTGGTGATCACCCTTCCCTTTCCAGAGAGGGACAACAAGGCCCCTCTTCCAGTCAGTTGGGATGATGCCTGTGTTCCAGGCAGAGCACAGAACTGCATGCGACCACACGAGTGCAGCATTTCCACCAGCCTTGAGAAGTTAAGCATGGATGCCACAGATCCTATGAGCTTTACCCCATCTCAACCGGTTCACCGCAGCCTGTGTTTCCACAAACGATGGTGGACCACAGTTCATCAGCAATTGGGATAGTAACACCCCTGACATCCAACTCAACAGCTGGTGGATCAGCCTGGTACAGCCACTCAAAGTAACCGGCCCAGTGGGCCTTCACTTTGGACTCCTCTGTCAAGAGCCCACCACCCTCCGCTCTAACTGCTGTACACCAAGGGACGAGCTTGGATGAATGCAATGTGTGAATTCCCCTATAAGCAGGACAAGAATCACTTCACCACAGGTGATGCTCTACCCCCTCACAGATTCCTCGCACATAGGCCTCCTTGTCCACCCTCAGTGCACGTACAGTTTTATGCCTCAGCTCCCTGAACAGCTCAGCTCTGCCATTCAGCCTGGCCCTGCGACTCTGGTCAATGGTTTCCAGTGTCCCTTGAGAGACAAGATTCTTCTTCACCCTTGACTTTTGACTTAGAACGGTGAGTTCTAAGACATCTACCAGAAACATCAAGGACAGTCGTCTTCAAAGCACTCCACAACTCTTCAGGATCCCCAAAGCACCCAGACCCCCCAAATGTCCACTCAGCCTGTTCACAAACTCCTTAGCTACCCTCTTATCCTTGAGCTTGCAAACATCCAGCTTAGACTGGGATGGTGCCATTCCCTTGGATTTAAGCTGAAACTTCAGAGTTCCAACAACAAGCCTGTGGTCAGTGTTGAGGAACTGAGTACTCCGGTGGACCCTGCCATTCTGGATCTTCCTCCTGCGGCCATCAATGAGCACATTCTCAATTTCCTTTGCCACACCGCCAGCGTTGGAATACCAATCCCAGCGATTAGCCTGTGGGTGCTGAAACCATGAACCAGCCACCCTAAGTCTATGACTTCTTGCAAAGTTAAGGAACTTCATGCTACTCTGGTTCACAGTTCCAGACACATGGGGAACAACACATGTCTCATTACCATCCCTATCCATTCCAGTCAATGCATTGAAATCCTCCAAGGTTAGAAGAGTATCTCGTCTGGGGCACTGATCAACCACAGACTCGATCATGGCATAGAATGCGTCCTTCATGGTGAGATTCATCGCCTCAGTCAGAGCATATACAGAGACCAGGAAAATGATACCCAAGGAGTGACAAATCCTTTGCCTCTTAAATACGCTCATTGACCGGTGTTACCTCAATTATCATTGGAGTCAGCTTCTTGAACACAGCTACAGCAACTCCTTGGCATGGTAACCATAACCACCCATCTTAATCCCACCAAAATCCGGTCTCCGAACCTCAGAGAGTGCTGCAATATTGATGTCCAAACGCTTGAGCTTAGATGATAACAGAGACACGTGATCATCCCCTCTTAGGAATAGGACATTCCAGGCACCCACCCGAAGGGACCACCTCAGGTTAACCCAAGGAGATCGCCGTCTGGTGGACGACACCTCAGTACCACCCCAACACACACTACCGCAGTCTGACCCGGGAATGTTACGCCGTGGTTTCCCTCCTATCATCAAAGATTGGGGGTCCTGAAGGCTTTACCCCAATCCCGTTATCCGGTGAGCTGCCCTGTGGAGGGCAGCTGCACAGAAGGTACTCCCATGGAGTGGGTTTTCAGATTTTTAAAAATGCTTTTCGTATGTTTTGCAGAATGAAGGGTTTTACGGTGGCTGGAGTGCAAATCCCGCCACCAACCTCCGAATAAAAAGTAACTCAACTGCAGGAGCACGTCCGCAGACACAGTTCGGACAAACAGTCTGAACATCTTACGTTTTGTATCGTACTGATAGGCCGGATCTGCATCCGGACCTCCAAAATTGAATCGGCTTGTTCTTGTCACCTACCCAACTCATTCACCAAGTTTTGTCATAGCCCGTTCCAAACCTTTCGAGATATCGTGCTGCATATCGTTTTTGGCCCTTTCTCTCAATTATGAAGAATCACTTTTACATTAAAAAATATCGTATCTGCATCTTCAGCAAAATTGAGCCAAATTGTCCTTGTCACACACCCAACCTGACCAAGACGTTTTGTCCAAATCAATGCCTAACTTTTTTTTTAGATATCCTGCTCACAGACAGACAAACAAACAAGACAAGAAGGCGTCAAGCGGTAGCCTGACAGGTATGACAAAAATCATTCAAATGACATCACTGTCACCTTGACCTTTGACATACACACACACACACACACACACACACACACACACACGTAGTCAAAAGACATTGACCTCATTTTTGTCCTTTGGAATCCTCTGGGAAAGTTTGACCAAATAGCTGAAAGCGTTCGCGAGTTATCGCACTCCTTGACATACATACATTCGAGACAGACTGACATATGATGAAAATGTTCAGTTTTTACCATAACAAACAGACAGACAGGGGTGAAAACATAACTTTTGTCCACCTTTGGTGGTGAGGGTAATTAACCCAGGAGTTTGTTTCATGTGAACAGCCATCTTCGACTGCAAAAGGCAAGCAACTCTAAAAGCACATCCACAAGTGTGGATTGTTTTGAACTCTGTTATCTGACTGCCCTCACATAGCCTTGGGAAAAAAAATCTGAACACACTCCAAAACTAGACAGCTGTTTATGATCGACACTGTTCCATTATGCAAAACTTTGGCTTTAGCTTTGGGACATTTCAGTGTCAGGGCTGGACTTATGTTACCATGGGATCTCTTCTGTGTGATTGTTAACTTGCTCGAAGATATATTCTTTGACCAATTTTGAGGAACTTCGACACAGGACAAGGCCATTAGGCCAATCAAAGGCACTGCTATTATGACCAAACCTTGGTTGTTTCTCCATGCTTTCTCCTTTGAAACGCTGAGCATCAAGCAAGGAAGCAGCATGTATCATTTTTGAAGTACCGTATTTAGTATGACTTGGCTGGGGTTCAAAGCACCAACCTCCCAGATTCAGAGGGGACTCTACTGAGGCTAGTTAACACACGAGGATGATTGTGATGACTTTCTGTGAGGCCATTATATTCTGCATTTCATCAAAGCTTTATATTTTTGGATGACCTTGATCAAAACACAGAAAGAGAACTGAAGAATTACTTCAGCTTTTCAAGTGTCTGATTCATTGCTCATCCAGATCATCAGTTGGATGTTGTCCTTCATCAAGGTTTCTACCCTTCAATCCCAGAACCTTCCTGCATGGGGGGGTCCAAAACCTTGGTTGCATCTGACGATTGATCAGGCACAGATCCATTCAGAGGGTGAATAGGCAAGACAACAGATTGACGTGCCTTTGAATGGGGTATGGTAGTCGGTGTCAGGTGCACTGGTTTGAGTGTGTCAAGAACCACAATGTTGCTGGGGTTTTTTACGCTCAACATTTTCACATGTATATCAAGAATGGTCCACCACCAAACGGACATCCAGCCAGTGGTCGAAAATGGCTCTAATGAAAGAGGCTAAAGGAGGCTGACACAAATTGTGCACAGAAACAGACAGGCTGCAGTTAGTCAACTGACAGTCCAATACAACATTGGTGCCAGAAGACCCATAAAATAATGCTCAACTCATCGTACCTCGACACAAATTGGGTATGGCAGCTGACGACCGAGCAGAGTTCCACTTCTTTCAGCAAAAAACAAGAAACTGTGGTTGCAGTGGGCTATTGAATGAAAACAGTCACTGGAGGATTGAAAAAACATTGCCTGGTCTGATGAATCCCAGTTCCTGCTGTTTCACGCTGATGGGAGGACTGGGGTATTGACAAGAAAACATGAGTGCATGCATCCATCATGCCATCTGTCAACATTGCAGGCTGGTGGTGGTGGTGTGATGGTGTGGTGTGTGTTTTCATGACAGACATTGGACCCTTGATAAAAGTGGAGCAACGTTTGAATGCCAAAGGATATCTGAACATCATTGCCAATCGGGTGCATCCCTTCATGGCAGCAGTGTATCCATCGATGAATGGATTTCTTCCGCAGGATAATTCCCCATGCCACAAGACTAGGATTGTCCAGGAATGGTTCCACGAACATGACGGTGAATTCAGTTTACTGCAGTGGCCTGCCCAGGCACCAGATCTCAATCCAATTGAGCATTTGTGGGATGAGATGGAATGAGCTATCCACTCCCAGTCAACTTGACACAACTGAGGGAAGCATTGGAGTCAATATGGGCTAACATCCCTATGGAATGCTTTCGACACCTTGTAGAGTCCATTCCCCGCCAAATTGAGGCTGTTATGAGGGCAAAAGAGGGTGCAACTCAATATTAGGAAGGTGTTCCTAATGTTTTGTACACTGAGTGTATGTATATATATATATATATATATATATATATATATATATATATATATATATATATATATATATATATATATATATATATATATATATATATATATATATATATATATATATTGGTTCACGAGTCAGTAAATGACCACTATGTTCGTTATGGGTGTGTGTCTGTCTGTCTGTCTGTCTGTCTCCCGAGCATAGCTCCGTGGGTTTTGATCCAATCCTGATAAAGTTTGGGTGGGAGGTTTATATCATGATCTGGTTGTTTTCCTGAGAATAGGTGGAGCCACGCCCAAAAAACATGTGTTTTTAGGTGGTAGCCGATTTCAAGTTACATCTTCTCCGAGGGGGTTTGTCGAATCTGGCAGGGGTTTCGGTATTTGGTTAGCACAATGGCACCTGCATAGCCCCACGGAGCTCGATTTTTCATTTTCGTCCCAAGATCAAGGTCACAAGGTCACAAACTTAGAAAATTGCGAATTTTGACATAAAAATCATATGACCGCTCAAACTTTGAAAGCTTGGATGACAATATTTTTAATGCATACTCTTGAGGTCATTTCCCACCTAAAGTCTTGAAACCATTTTGCTCTATCTCGAACACCTTGCCCGTGGCGCGCCCTTCAAGTTTGTTTTTACGCTGATTTCATCAAAGTATGGATAATAATCCGAGGAGTGCGAAATGCCACATAGCCTATATGACGTTATATTATTCCTGGAATGTTCCAGAGGAAGTTTTTCATCAAAGGTCATAATCCTTGACCTTTGACCTTTAAAGTTCACAAAGGTCAAATTTTCAAAGTTGTGGGAATCGAACCGGGTTTTCGACCTTGTTCGACTAACTAACTCCAATAAGCTATAGCACGTATCCTGTTTCCTTATTTTAATGTCCACAACATTGTTTTGTGACCTTTAAAGGTTATGCAAAGGTCAAATTTTAAAAGTTGTTGAACGAAACCGGGGTTTCGACATTTTGCAGCTAATAACCTATCACTCGTACCACATCATGTTGATCATTTTTATAACTTGGTCAAAAATTATCACATTGTCTCATCCTTGAATTCTGAAACAATCTACATCGTCAAATACCGCTCGTGAACCATTGCCGTCTCCAAACTTGTCATCATTTACATTTTTCCCGATTCCCGCCAGTTTGCCCGTGACGTCTCCTCGAAGGTAAAAAAAAAAAAAAAGGCCAACCGTGTACATTGCTCGTGAACCATCGCCGTCTCCAGACTTGTGTTTATATATTGTGACATCCACGGGACTTGAACTGTCCCGCTAATGTAGAATGAGCCGAAACGATGGAGGCGGTTTATCCTTTACAACCCAAAGATGGCGGTTCTAATCGCTCTACCGCAAACGGGACGAGGAAGGTGGCACGAGTCGCTTTTCACTGAGTTAATGATGTTTATTTCTCTAACCAGAAATAATAAGACTCGGCAAGAGGAGGGATCCGGGGCGATTCGACGGGATGGTGGTGTGGGTTCGGGCATGGGGAAAACACAAACAATTCCAATGGATATACCAATCTCAAACCCTCTAAGGCGCCAGGTACACGCACACACACACACACACACACACACACACACACACACACACACACACACACACACACACACACACACACACACACACACACACACACACACACACACACACACACACACACACACACACACACACAACGTAGCTGGTCCTGGTGGTCAGGCTGGCCCGTGGTGTAGACGCAACAGTCCCTGGATTGGCGTCGGACGAGCTGGTGTTGCGCTCGTCAGGGGCAGGAGACACCGTGGTGCTGTCGACCTCCTGGTGTCGGCGCAAGTCTGCTCACAGCCGCCAGGGAGCCAGTTCTGGCGCCAAGTTGCGAGCAGGAGAAGGAGGCAGGTCCGCCCGCCGTTCGACCCCGTACTCCGAGCAAGCAGAACCCCAGAGCCAACCGAGGTGAGGCAAGAGGGACAGCAAGGCCACGAAACACGATGATTCCAGGATCGAATCAGCGCAACAAAAAACAGCACGCTCCCAGCACAACAACCTCCACCAAATCGGTTTTTCTTTACCGATCTTCTTCCTCCCACCACTTTTTCCCGAACAGAACCTTTTTATCCTCGAGTCCTCGTCACTTCCAATCGAGCCGTTTTATTGGCCCTCCGCCGTCGCCTTCCGCCAATCGTGATCACGGTGCGGAGCCATCTGCAGCACTGTCCTGTGACGTCACGGCAAGCCTCCAGGGAATACTAAAAGGGGTTTACGCAGACACACTTACCTTAACCCGTGTCCCTATCTAATTACGTGGCAATTATCATTTCCCCCTTGAAGAAATGGACATTTACTAGACAACTTATCACCACTGAATTGCTACTTATTACATCGAGATCCTGGTACACTCGAACAGCATGACATACCTAATTAAACATCCTAATTACCCTTTGAATGCATACCCCCCCCTCAAACGTAACACTGCCCCCTCCTCTGGTACCGCAGCTCCTGCAAGGTATATCACAGGCGCTACTATACAAGCCTTAACACTTACTGACTCACACCTATTTAACCTAACGAAATAAAGTAGGAGGGGCAATGGGCAGCGAGCCGCAGCTAACTTACCTATCCTGCTTAATGTACTACCCCCTTATGGCCTTATCCTCGCCTAAACAATCATTCATTTTTTTTTATTTTATTTTATCACATGAGAGCACCGAGCGAAGTTGCACTCCATCCTCTGGATCATCGCTCTTGTCCAACACTCTTCCAGTGATCTGGGGAGGGGAAACAAAAGGTTCCACAAAAACACAATACTTATACTTTACATTCCTACTCTAAGCCTTAACGACACTATTCACAGGATATTTACACTTGACCGCGTCCCCCAGTGGATGCTAATAGACCCAGCGTTACCTGCGGAGCCAATTTTCAAATTTGCTTGCCCCAAAATTATATGGACATCATGCCCTTGCTGCACATGTCAAGTTGTGCAGGATCGAGTGGGACTCACACATCTTCACAACACTCACACCATGGTCATCATCACATTTCTAGGTCATGGTCCCCATTTTAATGATGCAGGTTGAATCCCGTCATGGCCGTGGGGTGGGTTACCACAAGATGATGGGGGCATCTCAGGTGCAACCATGCCCACAGGTAAGCTTTAGTCCAACCCGGACGTTTCTCTGCCCCACTCCTTTTGATTCCCACCCCCCTGGTAGCCATCAGCTCTAACCCCGTACAACACACTGGAAGGGGTCTCACTGGCTCCTCTGGCCTTCCTGGGTCGCCAAGGTCCTACCCGCCTTGGTTGCCCAACCAGACCCTCTCCCAGTTGCCTCCAGACACTGTCACCGTTAGCCACCAGGGGTGAATCTCCTTGAAGGGGGTCGCAATTCCCGCTCACTGTGAGCCTCAGCAATCCCTGTGGACAAGCACATCATCCCCACCCACAAAACCCACATGACTCCCCCACCCCATCGGCCTTACATGTGACACCTGCATTTCTAACACTTCACCGACCATGACCTTCCCTGTTATCACACCATGCCCAATAAAAAAACAATGTGTGCACCATACATTTCACTTCTTCACTTAAAACAACTCACACAGCACTTCTCACCCGATCCACGCACCAGCCATTGGACAGCCACTTGTGCCCGCTTTGTTACCAATTACCCACTGTCCCGATTGTCACTCTAAAACCCAGCAGAACTGACAAACTCTCACTTTCAGCACATGGGGCAGGAGGCTGCCCAGGCCCAAGCTCCCGCGCAAAAGCGGCCAATCTTCCCCTCACACGCTCTATCCAATCCGGAATATCCCGACCCATGTAAGAGCTCAATCGGTCACAATGGACGATCTGTGGGAGTGCGTGGCGGCCCATCTGGATTTTAAAAACTACATCGGTTACCTGTCGGAGTATCACACCGGGGCCCTTCCAGGGGGGGGGTGAGTTTCGGGCACACACCCTTCCTCCTCTGTGGCCGGAAGAGCCAAATGAGGTCTCCAGCGAGGAATCGGGGGGCGTGTGTCCGAGAGTCATACCTCAATTTAGCACGCGAGGAAGCCAAACCGATTCGCTCCCTCGCAAAGTCATGAGTTTTCTCTATGCTCTTATGCATTTTGGAAGTATAACCCTCCGCCGAGGTCCATGTTGGGGTTTCAGGTGTCACGCCCAGCCACAAATCAACAGGGACCCGCATCTCCCGACCAAACATCAGCAAGGCAGGGGTGCAGCGCGTGGCCTCATGCTGCGCAGTCCTGTATGCCATCAGGACAAAGGGGAGATGTTCGTCCCAGTCCTGCTGATTCTGGGAAGTAAAGAGAGCTAACTGGGTGAGCAGAGTTTTATTAAACCTCTCCACCATCCCATCCGACTGTGGCCTTAGAGGAGTTGTCCGAGTCTTGTGAATTTGGAGGAGCTCGCACACTGAATGTAGGAGTTCGGACTCGAAGTTCCGACCCTGGTCTGTATGCAGCTCCCTCGGAGTTCCAAAACGGGTGAAGAACCCCTCCACTAGTGCTTGGGCAACCAGCCGTGCTTCCTGATTGGGCAATGCATAGGCCTCTGGCCATCTGGTAAAGTAGTCCATTGCCACCAGAATATACTTGTTGCCTCGGTGGGTGGTGGGTAGGGGCCCGACCACATCAACCGCTACCCTCTCATGTGGTGCTCCTACATTATAAATTTGGAGGGAGGCCTTACGTGTGCATGGTGGTGTTTTCTTCCCCCGGCAGAGGTTGCACCAACGTACCCATTTTTGGATGTCGCTGCCCGAGTTCACCCAATAGAATCTCTGCCTCAATTTCGCTAGTGTTTTGGTTACACCTAAGTGTCCCATCGTTCGTGTTCCATGTACAAGCCCCATCACCTGTTCTCTCAATTTCGAAGGTACCACCAACAACCAGGAAGCATTTCCACTCGCTGGTAATTCCCACTCCCGGTACAAAATGCCATCCTTCAGCTGGAGCATCTGCCATTGTGCCCAATACGCCTTCACCTGCGCTCCAAGCGAAGCAATTTCTTCCCACGCAGGCCGTTTTCCACCCTCTAGCCAATTACAGAGGTGGCCCAATACAGGGTCCTCCTTCTGTTCCTTTTTCCAATCGACACTACCAAATTCAGGAGGTGGTTGTGGCAGAGTCCGACGGGTTACTCTGGCGGCACATAGGCATGCATCAATTTGTTCCTGCCAAATCAAATCCCTATTCTCTTGACGTTCACAAAATTTGCATTGGTGCTGCCAACAAGGTCGCCGAGAGAGAGAGCATCTGCGTTGGCATGTGTTTTGCCGGGCCGATGTTGCACAACAAAATTGTACTGCTGCAGTTTCTCAAGCCACCTTGCAATTTGGCCCTCCGGCTCCTTGAACCGAAGAAGCCATTGCAAGGAGGCATGATCAACCCGGATCACAAACTCCCTCCCGTACAGGTAAGGATGAAAGTGTCCAACTGCAGACAGCAAGGCCAATAATTCTTTGCGAGTGACGCAATAATTTCGCTCGGGCTTTGACAGAGCCCTACTATAAGAGGCAATCACTCGTTCGACACCTTGTTGGACTTGAGACAGGACCGCCCCCAATCCTCCCTGACTAGCATCTGTGTCAAGGATGAACTGGCCAGTCTCGGCCGGATACGCCAAAACTGGGGCTTCTATCAGACGTTGTTTTAGGTGATTGAATGCTTTGGTGCAGTTTTCTGACCACACAAATTTAGCTCCCTTCTCTGTCAATTGGTGCAATGGTCTTGCAATACTTTCAAAATTTTCCACAAATTTCCTATAGTAAGAACAGAGGCCCAAAAATCCTCTGACATCTTACATTTCTGGGGGTGGGCCACTCTTTTACTGCCACTGCCTTCATTGGGTCTGTGGCCACACCGCTCTCATTCACCACGTGACCCAGATAAACGACCTCTTTCCTAAAAATTTCGCATTTCCCAGGATTCAGTTTTAACCCGGCCCCCCTCAATCGCCTGAAAACCTCCACCAAATTTTTGGCAGCCTGCTCAAATGTGGGAACATGGACAAGAACGTCGTCTAAATAGATCAGGCATGTTTGCCATGGCAGCCCAATCAAAACGCGTTCCATCAGACGTTCAAATGTGGCGGGGGCATTGCACAATCCGAAAGGCATGACGACAAACTGCCAGAGGCCCTTCCCTGTGGTAAATGCTGTTTTCTCTCTCCCTTGTTGGTCCATTTCCACCTGCCAGTAGCCACTCTTCAAATCCAATGTAGTGAACCATTTTGAGCCGGAAATGGCATCGAGTGTATCATCAATACGTGGCAGGGGATACGAGTCCTTGAGCGTCACTTGATTGAGTTGGCGATAATGCACACAGAACCGAATGGTCCCGTCCTTCTTTCTCACCAACACAATAGGTGACACCCAAGGACTTACCGAGGGCTCAATAATCCCAGCCTCCTTCATCTTTTCCACCTGTTTTTCAGCCTCATCCCTCTTTGCAAGAGGTAGACGTCGTGCAGGCTGTCAAACAGGTCGAGCCTCGCCAGTGTCAATTTGGTGCCTGACTAGACTCGTGCGTCCAAAATCCTCGGGGGAGAGAGAGAATACATCCACATTAGCACCAACCAAATTGTGCAATGACCTTACCTGGTCCACTGTTAACCCCTGTTCTGCTCGGTTTACCATGTCCCTTACTCCCTCTAGCCAATTTGTTTTTCCAAAATTTTGCCCCGACTCCGGCTGACCTGGCGAGTCTGTGGTTCCGTCCCCTCTGGTGATCTCCACTACACTGCTACACTTTACTATAACAGCTCCGCCCCCCTCACTGTATGAGGGCTGTCAGACAGGTTGAGCAACCGAACCACTACCATGGGCTGATGTGTGTCCACGAGTGTACGACCCACCATCAATCCTGCAGTTTCCCCCGAGCTCCACGGCTCCACCATCCCGAGCTGGCCCACGTGATTGGTCCTTGCCGATATCCGGGCCAACACCACGGTCTCAGACCTGGGGGCCACGGTCACGGTGCGCGACATCTCCAGTCGCGCCTCCTCGACTTCCCCCAGTCCCTCCAACCGTAGCTTTTCAGTCCCTAGCCACATGTGACCCCGCCCCAGGTCTAGTTGGCAGTCATGTTCCACAAGGAAACTCAACCCCAGAAGGCATCGGTCACACACTTCTGCCACCCACACCACCACATCGACCTCTAGGCTGCCCAACTCCATCCTCACAACCCCACGACCCATTATCGGCGTCGTTGCTCCCGTAGCCAGTTGGAGACTGTGTCCTGCTAGTCTATCAATTTTGTCCCAACCTCCAACACTTTGGTCCAACACTAGCGGGCTAATAACGGTATCACTTGCACCCGTGTCCACCACTGCTTCACAAAACTCTCCCTCTATCTTTACCCTTACCCGCAAATTCTCCACACCAATTTTCCCACAATTCACTATTTTCACCAAGGGAGGGCACTTCGCCACAATCTCACCAGCCAAGCATGGCCCTGTATGCTCAGCCCGATCTAGTTTCCCCGACCCCCGACAGTGATCTCCGGACTCGACCTAGGTAAGGGCACCTCGGATAGACCTGGCGGTTCAGCAGGAGGATTCATCCTCTCCGGGCTTGAAAGTCTATTGGAGGGTCTCTCCATCACCGGGTACCGGCAATATCATTGCATGTGTCCTCTTCGCCCGCACCGGAAACAACTCCCCATAAAAGGCCCCCGTGGGTATCGGTGTAATGTCTCTTCCGGTTCCGGACCCCCTCGGTCATAATCGAATTGCTCTATTGGCTGGGCTGGACCCCGCCGCTTTGGCGCACCAACTACCGAATTACCCCTTATCAAACTTGACAGTTTCTGGCAAATTTCCTGAAACATTTGGGTAATGCCAATTTCTCCCAGCCCCTCTCCTTGATCCTGAATCTTCGCCTGTCGGACTGTCACCAATGGCCTCTCTGGCACCCGACCCGGCCGCCTCCACAAGGCCAGCCTGGCTGCGCACTCAGCCGCTCGGTGAACGGTGGGTGGATCCTGTAACTCCACTAGCGCTTGGACCTCAGGGTCCGGAAGAGCAGCTAAAAATTTCTCTACTGCCAGTCTGTCCCATGCCTCCACTGTTAGGTCCCGATACGCGATCCTGACTGATTGGTAAATGTCCTGTGCCAGCTCCTGCACTGTCTCACCCGGCTTTAATCTGCAGTGCTGGAGCTGGGCCTGCACCAGATCACAATTTGCCGCGAACCTAAACCGACGGCTCAACGCCTCGCAAATGTGGTCAACATCCCCTCCGCGATCACGTTTAACACATCTGCGGCTGGTCCCCGCAATGTTGCCACCAAATTCCCTGTACGTTCCCGCTCATTCCACCCATTTAGTCGGGAAATACACTCAAATTGCGTCAGAAAAGCTTCAAGGCTCCCTGACCCGTCAAAATTTACCAGGGGGATCACTTTTCCGGTGGCCCGCTTCCCAGTTTCTCCCTTGTCCGAATCCAGCCCAGGGATCAAACACCCTTGTGGCTGCGTATCCAATTTCGGAGCCCACTGTGGCCAAAGATGTTTTGTGGTGAGGGTCTCATGGGTCAATTTTGCCTCCTGTTCCAAACGTTGAATGGACCGATTCACCTCTTCCCGCAGGATCTTCTGGGCCCGCACAACCTCCTCCAAGGCTCCGTCGCGAGTTTGTAGCTGCTCCTCAACCAACCCGGACACTCTACTTACAAAAGACGGCTCTACCAGGCCTTTATCCAAGACTTCATCTTGGCTCATAATTTTATCTTGTTCGTCCAAACGAGCCTCCAATCCTTTTACCTCCTCCGCCAAATTCATCCCTTGCTTCCTCAGCTCTCCCCACTCTTCTACTTGCAGCTGCATACGAGCATCCACACAGGCACGATTACGTTCCAGACTTTCATACACTTTATCAACCCGAATGTTCGTTGCATCAATTTTATCTACCAATTTTTTTTTGTATATTTTCCCCCTCCAATGTAATTTCTACCTTTGTTTCCTCCAATCTATCCTCAAATTTACTTTGTATTTCCCCCAATTGAACATCCACACACCCCTGCATCTCAGTTTTCATTTTCTCCATCCTTTCCCCCAATTCATCCCTCATTAAATCAATCCGTGCACCCAACTGTTCCCCCATTACCCCCAATTGATCTGTCATTTCTGCCCTCTGTGCCGTCATGTCTGCCCTCTGTGTCACAAATTGATTTTCCATTTGTGCTGTCATTTCTGCCCTCTGTGCCGTCATGTCTGCCCTCTGTGTCACGAATTGATTTTACATTTGTGCCGTCATTTCTGCCCTCTGTGTCAC
This sequence comes from Eptatretus burgeri, assembly GCF_056783735.1. Classification (NCBI taxonomy): domain Eukaryota; kingdom Metazoa; phylum Chordata; class Myxini; order Myxiniformes; family Myxinidae; genus Eptatretus; species Eptatretus burgeri. Next base: position 61,043,727 of record NC_140973.1, read on the forward strand.
GAATTGATTTGCTATTTGTACTGTCATGTCTGCTATTAAACGTTCCAACATTGTCTGGATCGTCATCGCACCGGTTTCCGGCGCTGCCGGCCCCGCTGCGGGCGATGAAGCACGGTCCACGCCTGGAATGGGGGAGGTTCCAATCCTACCCCCGTCTCTCCCTCCTTCCCCCGACTCGCTGCCAGACACGTGGCCTTCCTCCTCAAACATCTGCACATCCGCCATGGTGCAGAAGTCCCGTTTGCCACCAATTAAATTTAATTTGAAAAATCCCGCCATCCCGCGCTTTTCTGTAGTAATTTTATATTCCAATTCGTGGCGAGATTTTAATCCTGGTATATTTTCCCGATACCAAATATAATTTAGAGGGGTTCGAACATCCAACACCCTGACACCAAATGTGACGTCCACGGGACTTGAACAGTCCCGCTAACATAGAATGAGCCGAAACGATGGAGGCGGTTTATCCTTTACAACCCAAAGATGGCGGTTCTAATCGCTCTACCGCAAACGGGACGAGGAAGGTGGCACGAGTCGCTTTTCACTGAGTTAATGATGTTTATTTCTCTAACCAGAAATAACAAGACTCGGCAAGAGGAGGGATCCGGGGCGATTCGACGGGATGGTGGTGTGGGTTCGGGCGTGGGGAAAACACAAACAATTCCAATGGATATACCAATCTCAAACCCTCTAAGGCGCCAGGTACACACACACACACACACACACACACACACACACACACACACACACACACACACACACACACACACACACACACACACACACACACACACACACACACACACACACACACAACGTAGCTGGTCCTGGTGGTCAGGCTGGCCCGTGGTGTAGACGCAACAGTCCCTGGATTGGCGTCGGACGAGCTGGCGTTGCGCTCATCAGGGGCAGGAGACACCGTGGTGCTGTCGACCTCCTGGTGTCGGCGCAAGTCTGCTCACAGCCGCCAGGGAGCCAGTTCTGGCGCCAAGTTGCGAGCAGGAGAGGGAGGCAGGTCCGCCCACCGTTCGACCCCGTACTCCGAGCCAGCAGAACCCCAGAGCCAACCGAGGTGAGGCACGAGGCACAGCAAGGCCACGAGACACGATGATTCCAGGATCGAATCAGCACAACAAAAAACAGCATGCTCCCAGCACAACAGCCTCCAACAAAACGGTTTTTCTTTACCGATCTTCTTCCTCCCACCACTTTTTCCCGAACAGAACCTTTTTATCCTCGAGTCCTAGTCACTTCCAATCGAGCCGTTTTATTGGCCCTCCGCCGTCGCCTTCCGCCAATCGTGATCACGGGGCGGAGCCATCCGCAGCACTGTCCTGTGACGTCACGGCAAGCCTCCAGGGAATACTAAAAGGGGTTTATGCAGACACACTTACCCTAACCCGTGTCCCTATCTAATTACGTGACAATTATCATTTCCCCCTTGAAGAAATGGACATTTACTAGACAACTTATCACCACTGAATTGCTACTTATTACATCGAGATCCTGGTACACTCGAACAGCATGGCATACCTAATTAAACATCCTAATTACCCTTTGAATGCATACCCCCCCTCAAACGTAACAATATTTTATGTATATATATATTATATATACGTTTTTTTTTTTAAATGTTTATTGGTTCATGAGTCAGTAAGTGACCACTATTGGTTCACGAGTCAGTAAGTGACCACTATATTCGTTATGGGTGTGTGTTTGTGTCTGTCTGTCTGTCCCGAGCATAGCTCCGTGGGTTTTGATCCGATCTTAATAAAATTAGGGTGCGAGGTTTGTATCATGATCTCCTTGTGTTTTCCGGAGAATGGGCGTGCTGAGCCCATTATGGACAGAGCCACGCTCAAAAAACGTTTTTAGAGGGTAGCCGGTTTCAAGTTACATCTTCTCCGAGGGGGTTTGTCGAATCTGGCAGGGGTTTCGGTATTTGGTTCGCCCAATGGCACCTGCATAGCCCCACAGAGCTCGAGTTTTCATTTTCGCCCCAAGGTCAAGGTCACGAACTTAGAAAATGTCAAAATCAATAAATTGGGCATCGAGCTCCGAGGGTTTTCAACTGTTTCGAATGAAAGTTGGTATGCAAATTGTGCTCTTCGAGTACTTCAACTTTCATTATTTACGTTTTTCCCGATTCCCGCCAGTTTGCCCGTGGCATCCCCTCAAAGGTCAAAAAATAAAAAAGGCGAACCGTGTACATTGCTCGTGAACCATCGCCGTCTCCAGACTTGTGTGTAATATATATATATATATATATATATATATATATATATATATATATATATATATATATATATATATATATATATATATATATATATATATATATCTTTGTTCAGAGCCGGCAAACACATTTCAGACCGCTCTCCTCACCGTGGGGTGGGATAGAAACTTTGGGGTTGTGGGACTATTTTTTCTCAGACAATGCACTGCAACTGGGAGAGGCCACCTTCTTGATGTTATCCATCATAAATAATAAAATTGCAAGCTTTGAGCATAAACCTTGTGTGTTTCAATTAATTATCGCATATCCAAATGTCAGTCAGCTCTGCACCACCGTGTGTGTGTGTGTGTGTGTGTGTGTGTGTGTGTGTGTGTGTGTGTGTGTGTGTGTGTGTGTGTGTGTGTGTGTGTGTGTGTGTGTTTGTGTGTGTGTGTGTCTGTGTGTGTGTGTATTACATTTGTAGAGGGGTTAGATATTATTATAGAACAGTTAGAAATGTAAATGTTAGTTTGCTCCATGTTTCGGGTAGTTTAGCCAATTTTGATGTATTAAGTTGGGAAATGTTAGCTCAAGAATTGTCCTGTTTAAATGTCCATCATACAAAAGGTGATGCGTTGTCAATAAATAGCCAGGGATTAAGCTGAAGGAATTGTACATGAAGCGTTCTGTGAATCCTCGAGTGAGGCATTGGGAAAGAGAGGACATGGAGCTAGAACGGGGGCATTGTGATGGGAAAGGGAAAGAGAGAGGAGGAATTTTGACACCATCTGAGGGGAGGAGTTGGGTCGCCTCGCGAATGGTAGAGTTTGTTCAGCGCTGAGACTTGGTGGAGTTTGCTCGCCGAAGAGAAACGGTTTTGTGCTTTGTGAGCCTGGTTCGTCATCCTGCTCGCCTGCTTGTGTTCCTGCCTTGTCATATTTTGTCAGCTTGCCTCACCTGTTCGTTATCCCTGGTTCGTCGTTGCCTGCACTTGTTCCTGCCTCGTTGCCTGCTTGCCTGTTTCGTCACTTGCTTGCTTGTTTCGTCTTTTCTGCCTGTGTACCTGCTTAGTCATTTTGTTCATGGTTGCTTTGACACCATCTGCATGGACCCCTCCACAAGAGATAAGGCCTTGCCCGGTTTTTCATTCCTTTTCCCATCTGTGCTCTCGTCTGGCACCCTGGATTTCTTTATTTCTCTTGTAAATAATTATTTATTGTGAATTACGTGTTTCCATTTTTTTTTTGTCCCTCTCGACCTGCCGTCATTCCCTGCTGTCGTGATGATTCTTCCCCTGTTATTGTGGTGGGAAATAACCCCCATTAAATCAGAGCTAAGATTCTCGTGTTCTTCCTGCCATTCCCGCACCTACGCACGAATCCGCCATTATTCAAATGCAGTCCAAGGGAGTAAAAGCCAGTTCGGTCCATCCATCCAGTTGTCAATGTTAATCAGGGATAACCACGACATTTGTTGATCAGGAGTTGGATATTATACCCCAATACTTCTAAATTTAAAGTTAATTGAAGAATGAAAAAGGAAATTTGGTTTAGCATATTTACTTTCACTGTATAAAATGTCCTTTATTGTTCCTCAAAATATAACTGTGCAGTTATCATTCCAAGTGTGACTTTTTCATCCAAATCTGACCTTATCATTCCAACTCTCACCCTTTTGATGGTCACTGAAATATTGGAAAGGAGAGAATGGATATAAAGGGTTAAAACTCCACCATATCATTTTTTTTTACATTAGTAGGGTGTTAGATTGACCAATTAATCAGGTAGTGACGAAGGAGACAAGACACGTTTGGAGAACAGGTTTCATATAAGTAAGAAAAAAATTAAATACAATCATATACAAGGTACATTGGAATATTTTTGCAAGCATTTTAATATTCTTTATTCCTGGCATATGAAAACACAGCAGGTTTTAAGGTGGCTGGTTGTTTAGATCGAATCTGTTTCCTCCTCGTAAATCATTCTTAGACACGCAGAAAGGCTAAACGGACAAATGATTTGTCAAACTATTAATGAACATGCATCTTGATGCGAGTGTACAGGAGTTCGCTGTCTCCCCAAGCCAGAGAAACCAGGTTGTTCATTGGTTGCTCTGCCTGAACACCTCTCTACATTTCTACCCTGAAACGTTTGCGCTGGCCGTGAGCACACTCGACCGGTTCCTGGCCACTGTTAAGGTTTGCACAGACCCATAATTATCACTGCCCTGCATCTGGTCATACATTACTTCCTGGTGCATTTGTACATGTTCATGGTGTGTGGTGTGCATTGCACGCCCATAGTTTTTACTATGATTACTTTCACCTAAAACAAACATTCAAGAGAAAATTATTTATGTTTTTTTTAAATAGACAACTTTTTATTATTGTTTTACTGATGTGAGCCAATAGCATTGGAAAGTAAAACTTTGTGCATTCTTTCCTAGAAATGTTCTCGAACAACACATGAGAAGTATCATATTCAAGTGTGAATGCAAGCAAACAGCCCGAAGTTAAACAAATATGGTTTCAAATGTGTAAATATCCTCACATTCTGTGTAATTGTACCGTCATATCGACAGCAACCTCCTTACATGTTGCAACCGCTCCTGGGCAGTTGCCGTCAATATGAAGCCGAGGCATCAAGGATAACTGAACTATCACTGTTTTTCATGAGCCAATTCCGAGCGGTGAACGTCGACCTGTGATCCAGCAGGGTCTATTACCACACCAGTTATAAACCAATAATACCTCAAATTTAGTCCTCCAGTGATTCCAAACCAACCCGATTGTCGGCGCGATCAAATAATGGCAACTGTTTCTTAAGAGTGAGGAAAACTTTCTTAAGAGATAAATAAACATATTATTAACCTCCGCCATCGAAGATGGATGGAGGTTACTGTTTTCACCCCTGTCTGTTTGTTTGTTTGTTTGTTTGTGAACAGTATTACGGAAAAACTCCTGGACGGATTTCGACGAAACTTGGTGGGGGGGTTCGGTATGGTCCAAGGATCATGCCATTAGATTTTGGACTTGGTCCAAAGTCCAATATGGCCGCTATGGCGGCCATTTTGAAAAAATATTTGAATTTTTGTTTTTGCATTTCTACATGTTTTAAGTGATTTCCAACCCCCAAAAAATAAAATTTGTTAGAGAAAAAAAAAGAATTTTGCAACTTTTTTTCAAAAAAATTTCGATTTTATTTGAAAAATATTTGAATTTTTTTTGTATTTCTACATGTTTTAAGTGATTTCCAACCCCCCCCCAAAAAAAAATTGTTACAGAAAAAAAAACATTTTGCAACTTTTTTTTCAAAAATATTTCGATTTTTTTTTTTTTGGAAATTTCTACATGCGCGTCGATCTAGTTTAGTTTATTCAATCGTGGTTCAGTAGAGTCTGATCCGTTTTGACCTACAATGAATAGGATATCGGGTTCACTTAAGTGACCCAGCAGTATTGGCGGCGGAGGTTTTGCACTCTACCGAGTGCTCCCCCTCTAGTTACTAAAGAAACAGCAACACGAATCCTGAACACAAAGTAAACAATCAGTATTTCCCAAGAAGGCCAACAAGTAGGTTAACCTTTCCCCTGGAGGCCAAAACAAGCCGCCACATACTCATCCACACCCATCCACACAAATAAGCAAGCACCAAGAGAGGGGAAAGGCACAGCAAGAAGAACACCAAGCTATCGAGGGACTCATTTGGTGCAGCACAGCAGCAGGAGCCAGACAAAGAAAGTCATCGTCAGGGCTCGGAATAGACAGGCATCAAACCCAGAGTCCAAGAATCCCAGTAGAGCAAGGAGCAGAAAAGAGCAGAGCGCAATAGCATTCTTCCTGTAGAGTCCAGAGTTTTATAGGCACCCCATGCTCTGTTTCATTTCTCTGCCCAAGGGCATTCATGAATCATTGGTTTCGGCAACGAACCAATGGCCTCCTTCCACACGCTGGCAGATGGCAAAAAACCATTGGTCATCTTCTTCCACATGCTGATGGACAGCCGCAGCATGGGGAGCTGTTGGGGGGGGGGACTGGGCGGTCCGATCACTGGCTCCCCGAACCACAAGGAGAGGCTGCCAGCCTAACTCCCAGGCAAAACCTCTTCATGTGGCCCTTCCTACCACAACTATAGAAGGTGCCCAGGAATAACCACCATGGACCTCAGGGAGATGTGCCCCAGGGTCTGGCCTAATCACTATGGGACAGTAACGTGAGTTGCATCCCGATGAGTCTGGACCTCCTCATTGCAATCTACCTGATGACCATTTCCCCCTTGACTAATCTGACAATTGCTGACTTATACCCCTTAACACCTGGGCAATATCCTTTTCCAATGGCCAGTTTTCCTTACCAGGAGTCTTCACATTTCCTCACCCCTTAACACCAGGAGCCACTCTGTGTCACGCCCACTTTTTCACAAGATGCTCAGCATGGCCATGCACTCAGCAGTCTTCTGGGTGGTCTCCAGGCATTGGGAGTTTCACCAGCACCCTACTGCTGATAGAAAGAGCAGCCAGGGATTTCTCTAAATCGAGCTTTTCACATGCCTGTTCTGGTAGGACATGATACACAATCCTCATGGGTTGGTGTATGTCCTGGGCCAGCTCATGCACTGATTAAGGTTTAATTTATGGTGCTAGAGCTGAGTTGAACCAAATCGCTTTGCACCGCTGTGCAAAACCAGTGGATTAAAGTGACGCAAATTTGGCCACTGGTCATCAGACCTTTCCTGACCACATTTAATACCAATGCGGCTGGTCTCCACAGAATTTCCATCAGATTCCCCTGTGCGGTCCAGCTCAGACCAATTAGGGAACTGTGCCACACACTCAAATTACATCAGGAAAGCCTTCAAGCTTCCTGACCCATCAAAATTTACCAATGCAGTCATCTTTCTATTGGCTGGCTAAACTGTGCCCCATGGTTTGAATACAGTGTGGGGATCAAATGCCCCTGAGGCTCTTCCTCAAACAATCTGGGAGTCACAGGTGTCAAAATATGGCTGCTGACAATGGTCTCCTGAGTCAACTTCACCTCCTCATGAAATTGACTTACGTACCTACTTATCTCCTCTCTCTCTCAGCCATTCCTGCGCTTGAGCAACCTCCTCTCTTATCAGACTATCACGAGGAACCAGCTTCTCCTCTGTGACACCACCTATACCAATTCAGCCATTCGGACTCCCACTGACATCTTTCATGTAAAGCCTGTTTCTGCACTGTGACGTGGAACTTCAACTCTTGCACATGTGTCTGTTAGATTCACGCATTGCTACATCACTTTGACAATCTCTTTGCTCTGCCATTGAAAACTGGCATCTGCACCTCCACAATGGAGCTTCAGGTCATTACAAACCCAATCCACTTTTCTATTTACTCGCTCCAGTTCCACATCTACTCTAAAGAGTTTCACTTTCCAATTTCTCTCACCTCAATTTTTACATCAGTTTCCTGTTGTGCCATTTTCACTTCTGATGCCATCCTTTCCACAATTCGTTGCAGTGTTTTCCAATTTGCGTTCTAATTCCTGAAGCGTAACTTCCTCATCCTCTTTAAATAGTGTTTCTAATTTCTACAACATGTCATTACTTTTATAAATTTAATTTCCATATCCAGATTAATTTATGTGAATTTAATTTCCATGGTTGTTGATTTTGTTTCCAGCATTGGCCTGTTTGAATTCATCTTTCAACCCCTTGAATATCACCATTATGTCCTGCAGCATCATCGTCGTTTTTACCTATGCTTCCTTGAGTATCACTAAGGGTGGGGGGAGGTTCCTATCAGTGTGACCACTCCTCATTTTCATAAATGCCAAGGTGAGCCAATGAAAAAAGCCAAGAATTCACAAGGTTTCGGAAAAGCGATGATAATAGAAAACCTATACGCCAAGAAAACCTATAGAAAACCAAGACGCCAAGGTGAACAACGAATAGCCAAGATCTTGTGAAAAAAGCCAAGGAGTGGTCACACTGGTTCCTATGCCAAGCTCCTTACTACTAAACTCCCCGGCCTTCTGTTCCACACTGAGTGTGCCATGTTTGTTCACCATATTGTCCATGCTGCAGACAAAGAAAACTTCTCAATTTAAAACAAACCCATCCTGCTCACATGCAAAATTATTTGAGTTTATTCATTGGTGGTATCAGGTTGTAATTCCACTCCTGAGAATAAAATGTCACACAAACGGCAACTTCCCAAAAGGGCACAACCTCGCCTGGGCAAAAAAAAGATTGTTTCTGGTTACCCGACCAACCCTAATTTTTAATCACCCGCAGGATTGCAGAATGAAAAAAAATAATAAATTGGTCAGATGCCTGCCTTTGTCATCGGTGGCACCTCCAAAATGGCAGCCACCACAATGGCATGTTTGACATTTGTTTAAAGAGTTTAGATGTCGCCTTCAGGGCAGAAAAAAAAAGACATTGGAAAATGCGATGCAGTCATTGACAATTTTAGATCTTCGTCATGTTGTCCACAGACAATTATTCTGTCCCTCATCTTTCATACCTGACAACTTCCTTGTAGTTGACATACCAAAAATCCAACCTGGATTGTCCAGTTCGATCTAGGATTCTCTGGTCAGGATATTTTGTCCTTTTCCATCAAGTTTAGGAAAGTTGAAGATGGCTGTGGTTCATCAAAATCACATTGGATATCCAAAATGCAAAGATCGTCATCAGAATTTGACGTTCTAATGGATTCCTCAAAGCAGAGAGACAAACATATCCTGCCGTAACCAGAACGTAGCAGATATATGTGGGCTATTAGCCACATTACATTTTAAACTAGAACAGCACTCTGTACCTCCGCTGAGCTGAACAGTTTACCTTTTTGTATCCAACTGAGAACCCAGATCTGAATCTGGATCTTAGCCAAAATTGAATCCATTCGTCCTTGTCACACACCGAATCTCTCCACCAAGCTTCATCCGAATCCATTATTAACTTTTTGAGATATCCTGCTCACAGACAGGCAAACAAACAGAAACAGGTTGACAAACAGGGGTGAAAATATAACCTCCATCCATCTTTGGTGGCAGAGGTAATAAATGAAGACAATACACTTATCTATTCACTCCTACAGGGCCAATTAGGGAGAACATTTTACCCTCTGTAGGAATCTCAACCCTCATTGGCCAGGGTGTCGTGGGAAAGTCGCTCTCTGTGGGAATCTCATCCCTCATTAGCTGGGGTGTCATGGGAAAGTCGCCCTCTGTAGGAATGTCAACCCTCATTGGCCAGGGTGTCGTGGGAAAGTCGCCCTCTGTGGGAATCTCAACCCTCATTGGCCGGGGTGTCGTGGGAAAGTCGCCCTCTGTAGGAATCTCATCCCTCATTAGCCGGGGTGTCGTGGGAAAGTCGCCCTCTACAGGAATCTCAACCCTCATTGGCCAGGGTGTCGTGGGAAAGTCGCCCTCTGTGGGAATCTCATCCCTCATTGGCCGGGGTGTCGTGGGAAAGTTGCCCTTTGTGGCAATCTCAACCTTCAATGGCCGGGATTTCGTGGGAAAGTCGCCCTCTGTGGCAATCTCATCCCTCATTAGCCGGGGTGTCATGGGAAAGTCGCCCTCTGTAGGAATCTCAACCCTCATTGGCCAGGGTGTCGTGGGAAAGTCGCCCTCTGTGGGAATCTCATCCCTCATTGGCCGGGGTGTCATGGGAAAGTCGCCCTCTGTAGGAATCTCAATCCTCAATGGCCGGGGTGTTGTGGGAAAGTCGCCCTCTGTGGCAATCTCAACCCTCATTGGCCGGGGTGTCGTGGGAAAGTCGCCCTCTGTAGGAATCTCAATCCTCAATGGCCGGGGTGTCGTGGGAAAGTCGCCCTCTGTAGGAATCTCAACCCTCATTGGCCGGGGTGTCGTGGGAAAGTCACCCTCTGTAGGAATCTCAACCCTAAATGGCCGGGGTGTCGTGGGAAAGTCGCCCTCTGTAGGAATCTCAACCCTAAATGGCCGGGGTGTCGTGGGAAAGTCGCCCTCTGTGGGAATCTCATCCCTCATTGGCCGGGGTGTCGTGGGAAAGTTGCCCTTTGTGGCAATCTCAACCCTCAATGGCTGGGATTTCGTGGGAAAGTCGCCCTCTGTGGCAATCTCATCCCTCATTAGCCGGGGTGTCATGGGAAAGTCGCCCTCTGTAGGAATCTCAACCCTCATTGGCCAGGGTGTCGTGGGAAAGTCGCTCTCTGTGGGAATCTCATCCCTCATTAGCCGGGGTGTCATGGGAAAGTCGCCCTCTGTAGGAATGTCAACCCTCATTGGCCAGGGTGTCGTGGGAAAGTCGCCCTCTGTGGGAATCTCAACCCTCATTGGCCGGGGTGTCGTGGGAAAGTCGCCCTCTGTGGGAATCTCAACCCTCATTGGCCGGGGTGTCGTGGGAAAGTCGCCCTCTGTGGGAATCTCAACCCTCAATGGCCGGGGTTTCATGGGAAAGTCGCCCTCTGTGGCAATCTCATCCCTCATTAGCCGGGGTGTCGTGGGAAAGTCGCCCTCTGTGGGAATCTCAACCCTCATTGGCCGGGGTGTCGTGGGAAAGTCGCCCTCTGTGGGAATCTCAACCCTCATTGGCCGGGGTGTCGTGGGAAAGTCGCCCTCTGTGGCAATCTCAACCTTCATTGGCCGAGGTGTCGTGGGAAAGTCGCCTTCTGTAGGAATCTCAATCCTCAATGGCCGGGGTGTCGTGGGAAAGTCGCCCTCTGTAGGAATCTCAACCCTCATTGGCCGGGGTGTCGTGGGAAAGTCGCCCTCTGTAGGAATCTCAACCCTAAATGGCCGGGGTGTCGTGGGAAAGTCACCCTCTGTAGGAATCTCAATCCTCGATGGCCGGGGTGTCGTGGGAAAGTCGCCCTCTGTGCGTGATTGGACAAGGGGCACGCCCCTGCCTTTCTGGGCGGAGTCTCGATCTGAGGCGATGAAAATCTCTGCCCACGTACGTGGCTGGACACGCGTGTGTAATGGCGCGATGTGCGAAGTGAAGGAGCGATGGTTTCGGTTGGCTGGAGGGTCGATTTGTATTGCAAAAACCCTGACTAAAAAGTAACTCGCAGCACACACATGTAATTCCCATTCGACACAAGTAGGGGACCCTAACTATAAACGCATACTTATCGAAATAACTACGCTTAGGGACTGCTGTCTGTCTGTGTGCAGGAGGCTTCCAAATCCGTAACAGTATCGTGTTCTATGAACGCTCTAGTTTTAGATACCGTTGATTGCATTTCGGGTTCAATGTATCTTGCCTCTTCAGTTTCATATTGATATTCCACGAATTCCACTGTCAAACCAGAAAATAGAATTTGACCTAAATTTGTTGATGGATATGCCTCCACAACGTCATCTGAACAGGTGATTGTGGTTGTTTTATGATGACAATTTCAATGTGAGAGGGAATCCTTGGAAAAAAATTGAAAAATTCACTCCCTACCGAGCATATTTTTGTGGCTTGTAACTGGAAACTGACAATTTTCTTTGGAGCCCTGGGCCGTTGCCATCAAACTGAAGCCGAGGCTTCAAGGATAGCCGAACTATCACTGTTTTTCATGATGCACACCATTTTCACCCAGCTCCTCCAGGACGCACATGTTTTTCCAGTAACCCATTCCTGGTTAATCTCTGAAATTCCAGGCTTTCCGCACATTTTCTCCCGTTTGTGGTCCCGCCTTCCAGAAGTTGTTCAATCACACTCTTCCCTCCATGTTTTCAAGCAGGCGGTGCACCACCATCTCTCATGTCCTCAAACATTTGTAACCATGGCCTCTTCTACCACTGTTAACCCTACCAAGCCCAACCCTGTTACTGGCAGTTAACTGTATTTCCTCTATCTCTGTCTCTCTCTCTCTCTCTGTGTTTCATGTCCATTCCCTTGCTATTTGTGTCCAACTGTTACCTCCCACAATCAGTTCATACTCTCGTCACCTCACTCTTTCTTCCATGATCCTTGAACATGTAAATAAATTTTAAAAAACCTATTTTAGATTCCATTTGGTTTCTCAGTTTCGTTTAATTTTTTTTCTTCCATTCTAATGTAATCTTATAAATATCTTCAAGTGTTTGTTTGTGTATTTGTTTGTTATTCTTTCACGGCCGAACCGTAGCATCTAGAGGCCCCATACTTGGGTGTAGATACTTCAAAATCTGTGTAAGGTTTGAAGCAACTGCATGTTGGCCTTGGAGGCCATTTTGAGGCCACCAAAAGTCACCATAAACTGTATATTGGGATGTGGCGTCAGGCAGTGCTGCTGTCGGCTGGTAGGCAAAATCTAACCATCATGAGGCCAATAACTCCACCATGAGCTTTTCAATGTCCAACACGTCCCAACACGTCCCTGCTGGGTAGCACTTGCTATCCCATCAAGTTTGGAATAAAAACGAGATGGGCGTTTGGACCATCTTGATGTAAAATAGGCACTCATCCCATAATTGTTTTGATCAGTTTCAGTGCAAGTTTAGTTTAGTGTTGTTGCACCATTCTTGTGAATTTCTGTCTATTTGTGTGTCCAACTGTGGTCTTGCCATCAGGACGTGGACATCTTTAACCCCTCTCTTCTCGCTTTTCCACGGGCCTAGATTCGTATGTTAAAAGTGACTCTTTTTGTCTGAAAACGTGATATGTACAATTTGTACATCAAAGACGCTTATTTGACAAGTATTAAGTGTTGAAGCAATTCTCAAAAAGAATTGTACATTTAATACCATATTGGATGAAATCATCATTGGATTTTTGACTTTACTTCCTCATATGAAAATATAAAAGTGGCACCATTGAGCAATAAGTGCAACCCAAATGTATTTCCATTGGCGGATGTACAGTATTTGCTTGATGATGTCATACATTTGCATTTCACATGATCCTTTTCACTCAATCTGACATATCCATTTCATAATAATGAAGTTTGTTTTAAATTTGCTTGTAAGTCAGGTTTCCTGAAATTTCAGACTCGTGTCATGTTGCGTGTGCACCTTGAATCATCAAAACGTGTAACAGGCTGAGACGTTTCGCTCTCTCCTGATTATAATTATTAATGGTGATGGAATTTAAGATTTCTTGCTCGGTCCCATTTTCTGAAACTCACCGTTTTGTTGTTCTTGCAGGCTCAACCCAAATACCTGAAATGCATCGCTGTGGGTTGTTTATTTCTAGCTGCAAAGGTGGAGGAGGAAGCCGAGGTATTCACATTGGGAGCTTGTCCATTCAATATTTACTTTTTTAACAAATTTGTGATGTGGTTTAAGTAATTTACATATTAGTTATGAATCTTACTCGAATAAAATGGCAACACATATTGGGGCAATTCTGTTATATATTATTATGTGTTTGTTTGTTTTTTGATTCATCGAAGGCTCATGGAAGAGTTGTACAGGAATCGCATGCAAGACAAAGACTGTGGGAGACATCAGTATATTTTAATGGGAATTATAAGGACATTAGTGGACAATGGACAAATACATTGTGACATGGACGGTGGGGAGTATGAAGCCTCCTTTTGTTATCAGTGTACATAATACCACGTCTATGTACGTACTTTGTGATTGGGATTTTAATCTGGCTTTGAACATCATTCAGGTGGGAATGTCCTCCTAGACAGGTCAACCCAGTATAATTGCAGCCACGGCAACTGATGTTGTTTGTTCGAGATTTGTTGCATCATTGAGGCCTTCTTCTATGTGCCACCCTTGTTGAGATGACTTCTCTCCCACCTTGCCTTACCCAGATGGTGCCACGTGCTCGGCGGCTGGCACGCGTGAGCGCCTGTGGGCTGTCGCCTGCCGAGGTCCTACGAATGGAGCGCACCATCCTAGTCAAGCTTGGTTGGGACCTGCACGTTCCGACAGCCCTGCGATTTCTGCACATTGTGAGTTCCTTGCCTGTGTTAACGATCCTGCATTACCTTGAGAAAACTTTCCATTGGTCGGAGTTGTCGACTTTTGACTTTTGTTACCTATTAGTTGTCTAATTGACGGCCAGCCGTCTTGGTAATGAAAGCACTTGAAGGTTTGTGGTTGAGAGACAATTGGTGGAGGAGGGCAGCTCATGCTGTGTTAGAACGTTAACTTGAGTTTTCTGTACACAGATGGTTTTGACTAATGAAGAGCCCATTTCATCAAACCTTTACCTCAAGTGAGGAGAAATTTCTGCTCTTTTTATAGCTACCCTCATAACACTGTGATGTTTTGCTTGATCCGTACAGTTCCTTCAAGCTGTTTCTCTGGCTTGTCCCACCATGTCTTCCAAATGCACAACAATGCTGGGATTGCTCACAAGACATCTCGAGACCTGTTTGAGTTGGCATACACTGGCGGCCAGCCGTCCAGCTACCTTGGCTCTGGCCTTACTCAGCCTGCAGCTTGAGGGCCTTGGGCAGCAGGGCTGGCTCGGCCTCACTGCACCACTGCAGACCCGTGCCAAGGTACAGACTTTATCTGCAACAGTATACCTGCTTGATATATGGGAGGAAGTTCTGGCTAAGTCGATCATCACACCTGTAGATGTGTTTCTGTTCTTCGCCGTAGTTTACGACTCATGGAAGTACCACTTAGCGGGATAAGTGCGTTATTGACTAACACGTGCTGTGTGCCACGGTGAAATTACATCGTTCATGGCTCATACAAGTTCGACCAGGCCTGTGCCTCACTTTGGCATTAAAAGGGCTGTTTTACCTGACATGATGTCCATCCATGCATTGTTTTCTCCCAATGCATGATAACGTCAAAGCAAATCTCAAGTAAACTATGTTACTGTGAGTTCACCCGGATGTCAATTTAGTCTCGTTTAGACTCGAGCATATATACAACATCAAAGACAGTTGTACTCAAGGATACATGGTATTTGAGTCGAGGTTCACATCAGGAAGCAAAGCTTTCTGCCAGTGGCACCAACCAGGCCATGCTTTCGTCTCTCCTGGTTTAAATGACGTGTTTTACAAATGACAACAAAATATGTTTAGCAAGCAAGCAACAACAGCAAGTACGTGATGTTCCATTGCACTGATAATCTCGGGAACAAAAACAAATGCACAATGCATAATCTTAAACAATAACTGAACATTAAATTGTTATATGTATTGCTTTAAAAGCCTGGTGTTGGCACAGTGGTTAGGGCAGCGGCTTGGGATCCAAAAGGTCCTGAGTTCAAGCCCCGTTGGACCACTGAATTAATACACCAGGGGGTTGACTCAGCCTGTCATCCTTCCGAGGTCGGCGAAATGAGTACCAGTATACTGGGCCGGTGTATACCCCGGTTAAAATAGGTGTACCATATCCCTGTGTCGTAAGAGGCGACCAGGGTTGCGTCAGGAAGGGCATCCGGCGTAAAACATGTGCCAAATCACTATGCGGATCATACGGATGATCCGCTGTGGCGACCCCTAACGGGAGCGGCCGAAAGAGGAAGAAGAAGAAGATGTATTGCTTTAAAACCAGGCAGAATGTAAATAAGTTCCAAAAGGTTTCCCTGCCCTATGTAAGGAGCATTCGATGGAAAAACAAATAATGGAATTTCATTTCGGGTTTCTCGGTCTGTTTCCCCTGACAGATCCAGATTCAGGAACTGGTCCAATGCCGAGAAGAAATCCATCGCTTCCTCTTCCCTTTCGATCGCTCTTCAAATCCTGTGTTCCTGTACAGTGCGTGTAGTCGACGCACTGTACCAATCTCCCTGCCCCGGATTTCAGACAGCTGCTCTCTTCCCGGGCCTCAGAGTGTGGCACCGTTCCCCTCATCCTCGGATGCTGGGGAGTCTTCCTCCGGATCAGACAACTCACCTTTCCCGACCCCGTCGCCGACTCGCCAGGGCCCGTTGTTTACGACCAGCTCGGAGCAGGCCTGGTCCCCAAGTCGGCCCACATGCGAAAGCCCCCAAGGCCATTATGTAGAAAAGACCAAGTGCCTTGAACACGACTCGTCAGGTTGTGGATCACCTTGTCCACCTCTGCAGCCGGTCGGTTTCTTGGAATGATAGAATGTGATGAAGTATGTGGTGTTGTCTTTTTCATACGTTTAAGTACGGAGCCTATAAACAAACGTAGCTTTTTCATTCATTTGATAATGGGCACAAACATGCATACGTACGGCTGTTGGGGCCGTAAGTGCTTTATTCTCACCAGCATCACCGTGGGTCCTTTCATTCGTATATCACAACCAGCTTTCTTCACTTCTCTTTGTAGATAAACTATTGTCTTTGTGCAGTGCAAAGTGCTGCAACATGATTTTAAAACTTGAAACTGAAATGTAAAGTCCAAAAGGTTTTGTACTTCTGAATCCGTGTTGCCTGGTTACCTCCATTTGGACCAAGTGCACCTGTGAAACTGTTACAAGTTCTTCGTGTACTTGGCACACTTCGGTTACTTTCCTTTGTATAGTATTAATTGCATCACTATGCTGTTTTTGTTATTTATTACGTACGCACGGAGGATTTGAGGGTTGGAGGGGAAAGGGGGGGGGGGGAGCTTATAAAATTAGAAAAGGGTGGGGAAGAGAGTATGAAGAAGGAAGGGCATGTACGTGGTATGGGGGAATTCCACCATTTGTATGTACTTGATAAACAGATGGTCTCGACTGTTATCGGCACAGAAGATCATGCCTTAAATAACTGCTTTCCAAGACCAATAATCACCATGTTGTGGCCCACAAGCTTTATTTGTGATTTTTGTATTGCTAATGCTGTTACCTAAAACAAAATAACTTTATT
>NC_140973.1:61073125-61128125 GCF_056783735.1 Eptatretus burgeri
GCCTTAGCTGTTCACACCAGACGATATCGGCCCTGGTGGACAGAGAAACCCTCCACAACTCTGCAGATGACAGACCTCGATCAAGGAGGCCAAGAGTCACCGCTGCAAGGCAGGGCAGGCAGATGGTCCTAAGTCAGATGGCTTCAAACAGTGAGGACTGAGTGGGACAGAATTCAGCAGCAATCCATCCAAAGACTGGTAGGCAGTATGTGCCGACGATGCACTGCCTGTATCCAAAACAATGGTGGCCACACGCTATTGAAAGGGGACTGACATTGCACCCTGTGCTGTTCTGTACTGTAGAACAAACTTATGAGATGGTGTATCTTGGTCAAAAACTTGACATGTCATCAATAAAATGCCAATGTTTCAATTAGCAATTGTTGGTTTGTTTTATTTTGAATTGTTACAATTTTATTACATTTCAAACAAGTGGTAAGTTTCTTTTGCGTTTCAGTATATATTGTTACGGATCTGGAAACCATTTGCATTCAACATACAGGTCCCAAACGTCAGTTATCCCGTTAAGTACATGTGTAGTCAGATCCCTTTCCTTTTGTCTCGTAGGAGAATCAAAAACGTGCGTTGGGACTTCTTTTAGTTAGGTTATTAAATCTTTACCATCTAAGACCATCCAACAAACCATCTAAGACCATCCAACAAACAAACCGACAACACCACTGAACAAGCGCTTCACCCGCCCAACCCGTGACTCGCTGTTTTGAGGCAAAATCTTTGTGAAGTACCTTTTTGGGCGAGTCCGCATGTGTGGAGTGGGCGGGTTTCCCAGTATGGCCAAAACCCGCCCAGAAAGGGCCCTTCCCTGCTGAGCCCCGTCCAATCCCATGGAAGCCCCATCCAATCAGGGCGAACAGTGACGTCAGTTTCACCAGTGACGTCAGTTTCCCTGCTGAGGGAGGTCCATAAAAGTTACGACGCCATCCTCAGCGGAGAGTTCGGTGGAGAGGAGTTTTCACGGTGTTTGGGTCAGGCAGTTTTTGTTCACGGTGGCTGTGAGCAGTCTGGTTCGTGCTTCACGATGGCTGTTACGGGGAGAGGAGTTCTGTGGACCCCGACTATTCACCACGCGAGCTCTGCCACGAGCCACAAGTCCCACACGTGCGACTGGAACCAGACCGCCGACCTTTGGCAGGTGCCGCACTACAGAGCACGCTTTCCCTCTGACGACCAGGTACCCACCGAACTCTGACCCCCAGCTTGTCTCTCTTCACGGCTGCGAGGGTCAAATAAAGCCTCTGGGGTTTCTTTTCTTTTTGTGTGTGTGTGTCTGTGTGTGGGCCCATCTTCAAGTAGAACTGAGTAAGTGTTTTTGCTTGTTGTAAATATTTCCCTGCTTGCATATTCGCATCAAGTCTTACCTTTGTCTCTATTTACTGTTGATAAATTTATTAGAAATGTTCCCAGTCCGTTTCTGTCCCTTCTTACATTGATCTAGCATGGTCCAAGTCTGAGTATAAGCGGGGTTTCATCCCCGATAATCCGTTCATTCCAGCCGGCACGGCTTTGGCAGTTTCCGCTCGGCTGCACCCGAACCGGAGTTGGTAGTTGGTAGTTGGAACTCTTCCGCAGTCGTTGTCTCAACCAGTGACCCGGTTCAAGCAAGACATGCCGAGGGCGTGGTTTCCCCGGTAGTCGAAATCGCGTAGTTAATTAGGTAAATTGGTTATAGTCAAGTAGACTCTACGCTATGCGGTTGAGATATTGGCGTCCACGGTCGGTTAGACGACTCGCCGGCTCACGGAGTTATACGAGCGACGGCCTACAATTCCGGGGAATCTGGTGGAGACGACGTAGTTTCCCCCACCTCGCGGTCGTTCTCGCCACCGACACCCTGGCCCACAACAGTTTGGTAGTCCGGAGTGGGAACACGAACCCCACGCCTCCACAATAAATTTACAGGATTCGAACCTGCAACAAATTGGTGTTCAGGAGTGGGACTCGAACCCCTCTGCCTCCATTAAAAAATTTTTTACGGGATTCGGACCAGGGGTGTGCTTGACAACTTCCCCCTTCCCTCCAAATTAAGAGCAGCAAAATTTTATTCAATTCTCAGTACGGACCATGGCGGACCAAGACAGAATGGTACAGGTGAGTTCGGGATTAACGTTAGAGGAACCCATGGCTCAGGATGACACCTTGCAGGAAGACCCTCCCCTGCAATCAAACCCAGAGGTAGTGTAGGGAGTGGCAGCGGCAGCGGCGGTGTATGAACCCCCCCTGCATCAAATTTCTCCCTCGGAGGACCGAGCGATCCCTGCGGGTGCCGCACACCATCATGGCGGACCGGCTCCGCCAAGGCCATTCGACTTGGGCCAGTTGATGGAGATGCTAACAGAAATGGAAGGAGATTTACAAAGCCAAATGAATGCGAATGCGTGAAATGCAAAACATGGAAAACGAAATTAATATAAATATGCAAAGCGTGGGAATGGATTTACAAAACCAACAGAGGAGTGACGCGCGAGCGCGGAATGGGAATATGCACAAACTGAATGCGGGTCAGGAGGAAATGGAGGCGGAGTTGGTGAAGGTGAAGGTGAAATGCGGGCCATGGATTGGAAAATGGCGACTGCACGTGGAGGAAGGACCGAGTCAGGAGGGAGTGTGGAGGTTGTTCGCACCGCGATGACGACGGGCGAGGGCGAGGGCGAGGTAACGAGAGACGTCACGTTAATAAAGGAGAAAACGATGAACTCGGACAGGATTTTAGAAATAATAAAGGAGACGCAGGAGCTGGAAATAGTAAAAGAAACGCGGGAATTAAAAGAGGTGACGGAGACGCAGGAATTGGAAGAAGTGAACGAGTTACACGAAAATAAAGAGGAGCACACACAAGTAGAGCGAGTCGGGGACATTGAGGTTGAGCTTGGGGAATGTGTCGAGACCCAATGCGAGGGTCGGATTAACCTCCCACAGGAACGAGGGGAGACGGTATGCTCCCTCGAGGCAGGCCGTGACGAGGTGAGTCCGGTAAGGCCGTGACAAGGTGAGTCCAGTAAGGCCGTGACAAGGTGAGTCCGGTAAGGCCGTAATGAGGTGAGTCCGGTAAGGCCGTGACGAGGTGAGTCCGGTAAGGCCGTGACGAGGTGAGTCCGGTAAGGCCGTGACGAGGTGAGTCCGGTAAGGCCGTGACGAGGTGAGTCCGGTAAGGCCGTGACGAGGTGAGTCCGGTAAGGCCGTGACAAGGTGAGTCCAGTAAGGCCGTGACAAGGTGAGTCCGGTAAGGCCGTAATGAGGTGAGTCCGGTAAGGCCGTGACGAGGTGAGTCCGGTAAGGCCGTAATGAGGTGAGTCCGGTAAGGCCGTGACGAGGTGAGTCCGGTAAGGCCGTGACGAGGTGAGTTCGGTAAGGCCGTGACGAGGTGAGTCCGGTAAGGCCGTAATGAGGTGAGTCCGGTAAGGCCGTGACGAGGTGAGTCCGGTAAGGCCGTGACGAGGTGAGTCCAGTAAGGCTGTGACGAGGTGAGTCCAGTAAGGCCGTGACGAGGTGAGTCCGGTAAGGCCGTACGAGGTCGAGCGGGTGCATGGTACGAACGAGCACATGCCGAGCCTGGGGGGGGGGTATAGAAAACCCGGGATCTCTTGGGCGAACACGATCCCCCGATGTGAATGTCCCAGAGTGTGTGTTAAAATGTCTGCAGACTGCGAATGACATGGCATGGTTGAGTGCATGCGTGGAATTGGGACACGAACCGATCCAGACGCGAGACGTGGGTCGTGTAATGGGCGGGTTGATTTTGGAGACCGCGTCGGCTCCGCGGGACGATGTGTGCGAAGTCCGCTTCGTGTTTTGTGGGCGGCCGAGGCGCGCACGGCTCCGGATTCGGAAGCCGGCGCGGAAACATCCCGTGATTGGAACGAGACCATTACGTGGACGGTTAAAATGGCGACGAAGTGAATGGTGTGAATTTGGAAAGCACGTGACCACGTTTTCGGAGGTCGACGGGCTGCGCGCCGCGGGACGCGCGGAGCGAGCCATGGGGACGACGCTGCCGGTCCCGTGTGCGAGTGACGTCGGCGGAGATCGCGCAGCGTGAAGACCACGTAAGTACCACACGTTGGCTCACATGGTGGATGGCTCGGAGGCGAGTGGTTGATACGGAGGGGACGAGCGAGTCGTAAACCGCCGCCCTGGTGGAGCAAGGTTCGGAGGGCCTTGCTCCGAGTGGACGATGCCCCGCCGGGATGTAGCGAACATACTCGTCTTGGGCAGAGGAGCATTAGTTAGTGGGAAGGGTTTAGCGATAGATAGTACGGCCTCATGGGGCATGAGCAGTTCTCCATGGGGCCCTGTGGGACAAGATAGGTGAATTTTAGTTTAGAATTAGAAATGGATTGGCGACATGGAAAGACATGGTGCGTGCAGTGGGGACGTTGCTTAGCGATAGAATTAAATGGAACGTGCATTAGAGTAAGGGATGACGAGGGGCACGAGCTAGTTAGGGGGACGTAGCGAGCGGAATGTCAGTATTAGAGTGTGTGAAAAAAAAACAAAGTACAATGAGTGAATGTGGGTCAGCAGGCCCGAGTGTGAGTGGAATGCATGGGGTCAATGAATGATTGGGGAGAGGAGTGAATCCCACCCAAGGGAATTTGGGGTTAGTGTAATGTTAGTTCGTGGGTTAGTTAAATTAACCAAAATGGATGTCGGTTTGTTGTTGGTGTGAACGAAGACACGAAACCTTTTTGTAGGGTGCAGGAGTCTATTGACCGGCCGGCGCCACCACTCTCCCTCCACAACCTCACGAGACCAGACCGAGGCCGATCGGCCTCATGGGGCATGAGCAGTTCTCCATGGGGCCCTGTGGGACAAGATAGGTGAATTTTAGTTTAGAATTAGAAATGGATTGGCGACATGGAAAGACATGGTGCGTGCAGTGGGGACGTAGCTTAGCGATAGAATTAAATGGAACGTGCATTAGAGTAAGGGATGACGAGGGGCACGAGCTAGTTAGGGGGACGTAGCGAGCGGAATGTCAGTATTAGAGTGTGTAAAAAAAAACAAAGTACAATGAGTGAATGTGGGTCAGCAGGCCCGAGTGTGAGTGGAATGCATGGGGTCAATGAATGATTGGGGAGAGGAGTGAATCCCACCCAAGGGAATTTGGGGTTAGTGTAATGTTAGTTCGTGGGTTAGTTAAATTAACCAAAATGGATGTCGGTTTGTTGTTGGTGTGAACGAAGACAGGAAACCTTTTGTAGGGTGCAGGAGTCTATTGACCGGCCGGCGCCACCACTCTCCCTCCACAACCTCACGAGACCAGACCGAGGCCGACCAGCTTCGTGCGCCAACCTCCTGTTGTCCGGCATCTTGCCTGGTCTGCGTTTGCCATGCCATGCTTTGCCTGCCTTTGCCTTGCCTCCATACCCACCCATGCCTTTGTTTGCTTTCCCATGTCACAACCTTCACCATGTGCTCCAGGACCATCTCTGAAAGTATTTGCAAGGACTGCTCTGCAGGCAGCCGCAATACCGGGGACTGCATTTGAGCAGCCCGGATACCTCTTTGTTGCATAAAGGCCAGTTCAAATGGACCGGGACCTGCACTGAGCAGCCCGGAGATGTTGCATAAAGGCCAGTTCAAATGTCCTGTGAAACGGCGTATGGCCTGCCATGTTAGGGTGAGTTGCCTCCAGCAGCCGAAAGAAAAAAAAGAAGAAAAGAAGAATTCAACGACAAACAAGGGACCTTTAAAGGCCCTAAAGACGTCTGACCATCCACAAATGTTGCCTTTTTGTTGTGTTTTCTCTCCTCAAATCACAGGCCCTGAGCCATGGTAGTGTAAATATTAGGACTGTGCATAATTTTAGCCCACCTGTTGTTTGTTTAGCGCTGGCAATGTAGTTAAGTTGTCCGAGTGAGTCTTAGTTTAGTTACGCAACGCACTAGGATAATGATTTTTCGGACATGTATTCCAAATGTCGCACTCAGGGATCCGTAGGTAAAACGTACTAGGGGAAAACCTACACCGGCATGCCACACGAAAATTAACGACTCGGGTCGAGTCTAAAAAGGAGGGGGGGGGGGTCGTGTTACAGATCTGGAAACCATTTGCATTCAACATACAGGTCCCAAAAGTCAGTTATCCCGTTAAGTACACATGTAGTCAGATCCCTTTCCTTTTGTCTTGTGGGGGAATCAAAAACGTGCATTGCGACTTATTTTAGTTAGGTTATTAAATCTTTACCATCTTAGACCATCCAACAAACAAACTGACAACACCACTGAACAAGAGCTTCACCCGCCCAACCAGCAACTCGCTGTTTTGAGGCAAAATCTTTGTGAAGTACCTTTTTGGGTGAGTCCGCACATGTGGAGTGGGCGGGCTTCCCGGTACGGCCGAAATCCCGCCCAGAAAGGGTGGACCCATGGAAGCCCCGACCAATTGGGGCGAACAGTGATGTCAGTTTTACCAAGGCCCCTCTCCGCTGAGGGAGGTCCATAAAAGTTACGACGCCATCCTCAGCGGAGAGTTCGGTGGAGAGGAGCTTTCACGGTGGTTGGACCAGGAGTTTTCACGGTGTTTGGGTCAGGCAGTTTTTGTTCACGGTGGCTGTGAGCAGTCTGGTTCGTGCTTCACAGTGGCTGTTACGGGGAGAGGAGTTCTGTGGACCCCGACTATTCGCCACGCGAGCTCTGCCACGAGCCATGAGTCCCACACGTGCGACTGGAACCAAACCGACAACCTTTTGCAGGTGCCGCACTACAGAACACGCTTTCCCTCCGACGACCAGGTACCCACCGAACTCTGATCCCCATCTTGTCTCTCTTCACGGCTGCGAGGGTCAAATAAAGACTCTGGGGTTTCTTTTCTTTTTGTGTGTGTGTCTGCGTGTGGGCCCATCTTTAAGTAGAACTGAGTAAGTGTTTTTGCTTGTTGTAAATATTTCCCTGCTTGCATATTCACGTCAAGTCTTACCTTTGTCTCTATTTACTGTTGATAAATTTATTAGAAATGTTCCCAGTCCGTTTCTGTCCCTTCTTACATTGGTCTAGCATGGTCCGGGTCTGAGTAAAATCGGGGTTTCTTCCCTGATAATCAGTTCATTCCAGCCGGCACGGCTTTGGCAGTTTCCGCTCGGCTGCACCCGAACCGGAGTTGGTAGTTGGTAGTTGGAACTCTACTGCAGTCGGTAGAGTGACCCGGTTCGAGCAAGACGTGCTGAGGGTGTGGTTTCCCCAGTAGTCAAAATCGCATCTTAATTAGGTAAATTGGTTATAGACAAATAGACCCTACGCTACGCGGTTGAGATATTGGTGTCCACGGTCGGTTAGACAACCCACCAGCTCACGGAATTATCTGGAGCGACGGCCTTCAATTACGGGGAGTCTGGTGGAGACGACGTAGTTTCCCCCACCTAGCGGTCGTTCTCCCCACCGACCCCCGGCCCACAACAATATATATACAGTATATATATATTTCTTTTTTATATATATATAATATATATATATATATATTATATATATATTATGTAATATACATACAGTATATAAGCCTGGTGTTGGCTTCGTGGTTAGGGTGGCGGCTCGGGATCCCAAGGTCCTGAGTCAAGCCCCGTTGGCTGCTGAATTAACACCAGGGGGTTGACTCAGCCTGTCATCCTTCCGAGGTCGGCGAAATGAGTACCAGTGTACTGGTCCCGGTGTATGCCCCGGTTAGAATAGGTGTACCATATCCCTGTGTGTCGTAAGAGGCGACCAGGGTTGGCGTCAGGAAGGGCATCCGGCCATAAAACATTGCCTCAAGAAAAAGCCCAACCCCTGCACAGCAGGGAAAAATGGCTGTAAAAACGGTCATTACATACAGTATATACAAAATATTAAAAATAACAAATTTATACATACTAGTGCGGGCCCGTAGGTGCGTGCGTGCCCGTACTTGCAGCTTCGTTCCTTCGCTCTCGTAAACGACGACTGGATTGGGGCATTGTTTCAATTATATCGGACCAACCTTTTCATAAATGGCCATAACTTGGGAAACAGCTGAAATGGATGAAGAAGAACGATATCAAACCTTGAAAAGGCACATACGTACTCAGGTCCCCAGCGTCAATTGTGACATCATAAAAAAATTAAATTAATTGTGACGTCAATAGTGATGTCATAGCACCGTGTCCTGTCATTGGTTGGCAAATAAATGGCTGTAAAGGCCCTGTCACACCTTCACGATTTAGCCAGCGTATGCCGACGTATGAAAAATTTGTCTAAAACGCTGGCATACGTCGAATACGTTATGGATAAGTTTTGTATACGTTAAGAGCACGCTGAAGCACGCTGGCATACGTCGTAGTACGCCGAGCTCGTCGACAAATTTTAAGCATGCTCAAAATTTTTCGACGTATGCCAGTGTATGACTCACACGATCCGCATACGCTGGCCATAAGTTGTAGGCATGTTATGCGATCGTTGACACATGTCGACACACATTACTTGTAAGTTACTCATAAGTCGAAACACGTCGAGGTAATGTTTAGCATACCTGAAACTTATTTCTAACCTATGAGTAACGTGCTTTGAACCTATGTGTAATGTGCTTTGAACCTATGAGTAACGTATTTCCAACCCATATTGACGTATGTAGACGTATTTGACGTCTTCCGGACGACCACAGAACTTATTGAACGTGTTTCTAACTTACAGCTACCATATAATGGCGTATTGGCAGCGTTTAGGGGAATTGGTATGTAAAAATGGGGTTCACAGGAGGAACCCGCCAGTGTTCCAGACTCCATGGTTTTTTTTTTTTGTTAGTTTTTTTTCTTCGGCATGACGGTGATGTTGACACTTCGCTTTCCAATGCGGTTATAATATAATATAATTAATAGGCTGCCGCTCAACGATTTAAATCATAACTGCACTCGAAATCGAAGTGTCAATATCACCGTCATGCCAAAGAAAAAAAAAACATGGAGTCTGGAACACTGACGGGTTCCTCCTGTGAACCCCATTTTTATATACCAATTCCCCTAAACGCTGCCAATACACCATTATACGGTATCTGTAAGTTAGAAACACGTTCAGTAAGTTCTGTGGTCGTCCGGAAGACGTCAAATACGTCTACATACGTCAATATGCATTGGAGATACGTTACTCATAAGTTCAAAGCACGTTGCTCATAAGTTCAAAGCACGTTACTCATAGGTTCAAAGCACGTTACTCATAGGTTAGAAATAAGTTTCGGGTATGCAGAAACATTACCTCGACGTGTTTTGACTTATGAGTAACTTGCAAGTAACGCGTGTCGACGTGTGTTAACGATCGCATAACGTGCCTACAACTTATGGCCAGCATATGCGGAACGTGTGAGTCATACACTGGTATACGTCGAAAAATTTTGAGCATGCTTAAAATTTGTCGACGAGCTCGGCGTACTACGACGTATGCCAGCGTGTTTCAGCGTGCTCTTAACGTATACAGAACTTACCCATAACATATTCGACATGTGTCAGCGTTTAAGACAAATTTTTCATACGTCGGCATACGCTGGCTAAATCGTCAAGGTGTGACAGGGCCTTTAAATCGTTGAGCGGCAGCCTATTAATAGGCTACACCACGTGATCGTCGGCGATACGCTGCCGCGCTATGCATAAGTTAGACCATCGTTGGGCATAGGTTGTGAATGCCGACAACACGCTCAGCATTCGTTGGTATAAGTTATCGAAACGTTCTGTGTACATTACTAATACGTTATGCAGACGTCCAACTCGTTATGAATACGCCCAAAACTGAAAAAAACATCAATAGTTCAGTGTACGCCAGCGTTTTCCATACATTTTGATACGTTGCCATACACTGGCTAAAACGTCAAGGTGTGACAAGGCCCTAACTTGGAACCGCTTGTCCGATTAATATCAAACCTTGAAAAGGCACATCCTCGGATCCCCAGCAATATTCCTGGAAAGTTGCAATTACATCATACCAGGGGTCGTCGAGAAACGGCGGTCGCAGACACACATACATACAGACAGTCAGACAGCGATTGCTGGATTGCTGGAATTATAGATAGAAAGATATATATATATATATATATATATATATATATATATATATATATATATATATATATATATATATATATATTGTTACGTTTGAGGGGGGGGGGTATGCATTCAAAGGGTAATTAGGATGTTTAATTAGGTATGCCATGCTGTTCGAGTTTACCAGGATCTCGATGTAATAAGTAGCGATTCAGTGGTGATAAGTTGTCTAGTAAATGTTCATTTCTTCAAGGGGGAAATGATAAATGTCACGTGATTAGATAGGGACACGGGATAGGGTAAGTGTGTCTGCGTAAACCCCTTTTGGTATTCTCTGAAGACTGGCCGTGACGTCACAGGACAGTGCAGCGGATGGCTCCGCCCCGTGATCACGATTGGCGGAAGGCGATGGCGGTGGGCCAATAAACGGCTCGATTGGGAGTGACGAGGACGAAGGATAAAAAGGTTCTGTTCGGGGTCGAAAAGGAAGAAGAAGAAGATTACAACCAGAATGATCGTGTTTTTTTGGTGTGGAAGCTGTGGCGGCAGAGAGCGTCCTGGTTGCTGTGCTGAGTCGATCGTGCTCTTGATCGTGTCTGGGAGCCTTGCCGAGCCTCGTGCCGAGCCTCGGTTGGCTCTGGGGTTCTGCTGACTCGGAGTACGGGGTCGGGCAGCAGGCGGACCTGCCTCCCTCTCCTGCTCGCGGCTTGGCGCGGGAGCTGGTTCCCTGGCGGCTGTGGGCGGACTTGGGCCAGGACCAGGAGGTCGACAGCACCGCGGTTTCTCCTGCCCCCCCCTGGCGAGAGCAAGGCCGGTTCGTCCGGCGCCGATCCAGGGACAGTTGCGTCCACACCACGGTCCAGCCTGACCACCAGAGATAGCTACGTTTTGTGTGTGTGTGTGTGTGTGTGTGTGTGTGTGTGTTTGGCGCCTTAGAGGGATTGAGAACTGTATATTCATTGGAATTGTCTGTGTTTTTCCCCACGCCCGATCCCACACCATCCCGTCGAATCGCCCCGGATCCCTCTTCTTGCCGAGTCTTGTTATTTCTGGTAATTATAAAAAAACAAATAAACATCATCAACTCAGTGAAAAGTGACTCGTGCCACCTTCCTCGTCCCGTTTGCGGTAGAGCGATTAGAACCGCCGTGTTTGGGTTATAAACAAATAAATCGCCTCCATCGTTTCGGCTCATTCTACGTTGGCGGGACTGTTCAAGTCCCGTGGACGTCACATTGGTGTCAGGGTGTTGGATGTTCGAACCCCTCTAAATTATATACCAGGATCAAAATCTCGCCACGAATTGGAATCTAAAATTACTACAGAAAAGCGCGCGAGCGTGGGAAAATTTTGGCGGGATTTTTCAAATTAAAATTAATTGGCGGCAAACGGGACTTCTGCACCATGGCGGATGTGCAGATGTTTGAGGAGGAAGGCCACGTGTCTGGCAGCGAGTCGGGGGAAGAAGGGAGAGACGGGGGTAGGGTTGGAACCTCCCCCATTCCGAGCGTGGACCGTGCTTCATCGCCCGTAACGGAGCGGCAGCGCCGGAAACTGGCACGATGACGATCTGGACAATGTTGGAACGTTTAATGAGTGCAATTACAGCACAGGGGGCAAAAATGACGGCACAGGGGGTACAAATGGCAGAAATGACGGCACAAATGGAAAATCAATTCGTGACACAGAGGGCAGAAATGACGGCACAAATGGAAAATCAATTCGTGACACAGAGGGCAAAAATGACGGCACAGGGGGCAGAGATGGCGGATCGATTGGGGGTAATGGGGGAACGGTTGGGTGCACGGATTGATTTAATGAGGGATGAATTGGGGGAAAAGATGGAGAAAATGAAAACTGAGATGCAGGAGTGTGTGGATGTTAAATTGGGAGAAATACAAAGTGAATTCGAGGATAGATTGGAGGAAACAAAGGTAGAAATTACATTGGAGGGGGAAAATATACGGAAAAAATTGGTAGATAAAATTGATGCAACGAACATTCGGGTTGATAAAGTGGATGAAAGCCTGGAACGTCATCGTGCCTGTGTGGATGCTCGTATGCAGCTGCAAGTTGAAGAGTGGGGAGAGCTGAGGAAGCAAGGGATGAATTTGGCGGAGGAGGTAAAAGGATTGGAGGCTCGTTTGGACGAACAAGATAAAATTATGAGCCAAGATGAAGTCTTGGATAAAGGCCTGGTAGAGCCGTCTTTTGTAAGTAGAGTGTCCGGGTTGGTTGAGGAGCAGCTAAAAACTCGCGACGGAGCCTTGGAGGAGGTTGTGTGGGCCCAGAAGATCCTGCGGGAAGAGGTGAATCGGTCCATTCAACGTTTGGAACAGGAGGAAAAATTGACCCATGAGACCCTCACCACAAAACATCTTTGGCCACAGTGGGCTCCGAAATTGGATACGCAGCCACAAGGATGTTTGATCCCTGGGCTGGATTCGGACAAGGGACAAACTGAGAAGCGGGCCACCGTAAAAGTGATCCCCCTGGTAAATTTCGACGGGTCAGGGAGCGTTGAAGCTTTTCTGACGCAATTTGAGTGCATTTCCCGACTAAACGGGTGGAATGAGCGGGAACGTACAGGGAATTTGGTGGCAACGTTGCGGGGACCAGCCGCAGACGTGTTAAACGTGATCGCGGAGGGGATGTTGACCAGCTCCCACATTTGCGAGGTGTTGAGCCGTCGGTTTGGGTTCGCGGCAAACTGTGATCTGGTGCGGGCTCAGCTCCAGCACCGCAGATTAAAGCCGGGTGAGACAGTGCAGGAGCTGGCACAGGACATTTACCAATCAGTCAGGATCGCGTATCGGGACCTTACAGTGGAGGCGTGGGACAGACTGGCACTAGAGAAATTTTTAGCTGCTCTTCCTGACCCTGAGGTCCGAGCGCTAGTGGAGTTACAGGATCCACCCACCATTCACCGAGCGGCCGAGTGCGCGGCCAGGCTGGCCTCGTGGAGTCGGCCGGGTCGGCTTCCAGAGAGGCCATCTGTGACGATCCGACAGGCGGAGATCCAGGATCAGGGAGGGGGGCTGGGAGAAATTGGCATTACCCAAATGTTTCAGGAAATTTGCCAGAAACTGTCAAGTTTGATAAAGGGTAATCCGGTAGTTAGTGCGCCAAAGCGGCGGGGTCCAGCCCAGCCAATAGAGCAATTCGATTATGGCCGAGGGGGTCCGGAACCGGAAGAGACATTTCATCGATACTTACGGGGGCCTTTTATGGGGAGTTGTTTCCGGTGCGGGCGAAGAGGACACATGCAACGATATTGCCGGTACCCGGCGATGGAGGGACCCTCCAATAGACTTTTAGACTCGGAGAGGGTGAATCCTCCTCCTGAACCGCCAGGTCTATCCGAGATGCCCTTTCATAGGTCGGGTCCGGAGATCACTGTCGGGGGTCCGGGAGACTAGATCGGGCTGAGCATATAGGGCCATGCACGGCTGGTGAGATTGTGGCGAAGTGCCTCCTTTAGTGGAAAAAAAAATGAATTGTGGGAAAATTGGCATGGGTTTGTAAGTTCTGCTGGGTTTTAGAGTGACAATCGGGACAGTGGGTAATTGGTAACAAAGCGAGCACAAGTGGCTGTCCAATGGCTGGTGCGTGGATTGGGTGAGAAGTGCTGTGTGAGTTGTTTTAAGTTAAGAAGTGAAATGTATGGTGCACACATTGATTTTTTATTGGACATGGTGTGGTAACAGGGAAGGTCATGGTCGGCAAAGTGTTAGAAATGCAGGTGTCACATGTAAGGCCGATGGGGTGGGGGAGTCATGTGGGTTTTGTGGGTGGGGATGATGTGCTTGTCCACAGGGATTGCTGAGGCTCACCGTGAGCGTGAATTGCGACCCCCTTCAAGGAGATTCACCACCTGGTGGCTAATGGTGACAGTGTCTGGAGGCAACTGGGAGAGGGTCTGGTTGGGCGACCAAGGCGGGTAGGACCTTGGCGACCCAGGAAGGCCAGAGGAGCTAGTGAGACCCCTTCCAGAGTGTTGTACGGGATTAGAGCTGATGGCTACCAGGGGGGAGGGAATCAAAGGGAGCGGGGCAGAGAAACGTCCGGGTTGGACTAAAGCTTACCTGTGGGCATGGTTGCACCTGAGATGCCCCCATCATCTTGTGGTAAACCACCCCACGGCCACGACGGGATTCAGCCTGCATGATTGAAATGAGGACCATGACCTAAAAATGTGATGATGACTATGGTGTCAGGTTCGGTTCGTGGCAGGTTTTTGTCAGGTCAGGTTCGATCTGTGACCTGCTACAGGTACCATGTAAACCTGTACTAACCTGTTCCATGGTCGGGTTGTCGGCGACTAAACCGTCTCCCCCACCAGGTTTTCTGGTGAGGGGGGTGTTTGGATATGGACACCCAGCAGGATTAAAAACAAAACCTGTCAAAGGGCGGAGGAGCTCCTTGTGAGCCAACAGCCATCCATATCTAGTGCCCAACTGTGTCTGCGGACGTCCTCCTGCAGTTGGGTCACTTCTTATTAGGAGGTTGGTGGCAGGATTTGCACTCCGGCCACCGTAAAACCCTTCATTCCGCAAAACGCAAAAACGCAAAATAATCTGAAAACCCACTCCGTGGGAGTACCTCCTGTGCAGCTTCCCTTCGCAGGGCAGCTCACCAGATGATGGGATTGGGGTAAAGCCTTCGGGACCCCCAATCTTTGACAGGAGGGAAACCACGGGGTAACATCCCTGGGTCAGATTGCGGGAGAGTGTGTCGGAGTGGTGCTGAGGTGTCATCCACCAGACGGCGGTCTCCTTGGGTTAACCTGAGGCGGTGCCTTCGGGTGGGTGCCTGGAATGTCCTATCCCTCGGAGAGGATGATCACCTGTCTCTGGTATCATCTGAGCTCAAGCGTTTGGACATCGGGATTGCAGCTCTCTCTGAGGTTCGGAGACCGGATTGCGGCGAGATAATAGTGGGTGGTTACACCTACTATTGGTCTGGTCGCTTTGATGGTTACCATACCCAAGGAGTTGCTGTAGCTGTGTCCAATAAGCTGACCCCAATGATAATTGAGGTAACACCGGTCAACGAGCGTATTATGAGATGAAGGATTCGTCACTCCTTAGGTGTCATTTCCCTGGTCTCTGTTTATGCTCCGACTGAGGCGAGAGATCTCACCGTGAAGGATGCATTCTACGCTACACTCGAGTCTGTGGTTGATCAGTGCCCCAGACGAGATACACTTCTAGTCTTGGGGGATTTCAATGCATCGACTGTAACTGATAGGGATGGTTATGAGGTGTGTGTTGGTCCCCATGGGTCAGGAACTATGAACCAGAATAGCACTAAGTTCCTTGACTTTGCAAGAAGTCATGGACTTAGGGTGGCTGGTTCATGGTTTCAGCGCCCACAAGCTCATCGCTGGACTTGGTATTCCAACGCTGGCGGTGTGGCAAAGGAGATTGACCATGTCCTCATTGACGGTCGTTGGAGGATGATCCAGAACTGCAGGGTCTACCAGAGTGCTCAGTTCCTCAATACTGACCACAGGCTTGTTGTAGCAACTCTAAAGCTGCACCTTAAATCCTGGAGAATGGTACCATCCCAGCCTAGGCTGGATGTTGCCAAGCTCAGGGATGAGAGAGTAGCTGAGGAGTTTGCGAACAGGCTGAGTGGACACTTGGGGGGGTCTGGGTGCTTTGGGGGGTCCTGAAGAGTTGTGGAGCGCCTTCAAGACCACCGTCCTTGATGTTGCCGGTGGATGTCTTGGTACTCACCGCAGTGCAAAGAAGAATTTTGTCTCTCAAGGGACACTGGATACCATTGAGCAGAGTAGCAGGGCCAGGCTGAATGGCAGAGCTGAGCTGTTCAGAGAGCTGAGGCGTAAAACTGTACGTGCACTGAGGGTGGACAAGGAGGCCTATGTGCGAGGAATCTGTGAGGGGGTAGAGCATCACCTGTGGACAGGTGATTCTCGTCCCGCTTACAGGGGAATTCGCGCATTACGTTCATCCGAGCCCATCCCTCGGAGCACTGCAGTTCGAGCAGAGAGTGGTAGGCTCTTGACAGAGGTGTCTGAAGTGAAGGCCCGCTGGGCCGGTTACTTTGAGCGGTTGTACCAGGCTGATCCCCCAGCTGTCGAGTTGGACGTCAAGGGTGTGACAATCTCTGTTGCTGACCTACGAATCAACTGTGGTCCACCTTCGCTTGTGGAAACACGGGCTGCGGTGAACCAGTTGAAACGGGGCAAAGCTCCAGGGATTTGTGGCATCCATGCCGAACTTCTCAAGGCTGGTGGAAATGCTGCACTCGTGTCGTTGCATGCAGTTTTGTGCTCTGCCTGGAACACAGGCATCATCCCAACTGACTGGAAGAGGGGCCTTGTTGTCCCTCTCTGGAAAGGGAAGGGTGATCGCCAAGACTGCAACAACTACCGAGGGGTGACGCTGCTCTCAGTGCCGGGCAAGGTCTTTGCTCGGATAATTCTTGATAGGGTTCGCTACCATCTGCTTGAGCACCAGCGTCCAGAGCAGTCAGGCTTTACACCAAAGAGGTCAACGATTGACCGTATCCTTGCTCTTTGGGTCCTCACCGAATTCAGATGAGAGTTTCGGCAGGGGCTGCTTGCAGCCTATGTTGATCTCTGTAAAGCGTTCGATTCAGTGAATCGGGATGTCCTCTGGAGGATTCTTGGTCTTCGTGGGGTGCCACCAAAACTGATCGATCTGATGTCTGAACTCTACTCTGGTTCTGAGAGTGCTGTGAAGTGTGGTGGTACCACCTCTGACTTATTTCCAGTTGTTACTGGAGTTCGTCAGGGATGTGTACTTGCCCCCACACTTTTCAGCACTTGTATGGACTGGATTTTAGGGAGGATGTCGGAGAGATCAAGTTGCGGTGCATCGTTTGGGAATGTCAAGATCTCGGACCTTGATTTTGCAGATGATGCAGTCATCTTTGCGGAGACTTTAGACATCCTTTTGGGGGCCCTCGAAGTGCTGAATGAGGAGTCGGAGCCGCTGGGATTACGGGTTTCTTGGGTCAAAACTAAGATCCAGGCTTTCGGTGACATCTTGGATGCTGCTGTCCTGTCTGTGTCTGTTTGGGGTGAGGATGTTGAGGTCGTGGAGAGATTCACTTACCTTGGCAGTGATATTCATGTCTCTGCTGGCTGTGAGTCAGAGGTCAATAGACGTCTGGGTCGGGCTTGGGGAGTCATGGATTCACTGGATCATGGGGTGTGGCGCTGCCGGTACCTGTGCGGGAGGACGAAAGTCCGAGTCTTCAGGTCCTTGGTACTTCCAGTCTTGCTCTATGGGTGCGAGACTTGGACTCTGACCAAGGATCTGAGACGGAGACTTAATTCCTTTGGTACCAGGTGTCTTCGGAGAATCCTTGGCTATCGCTGGTCGGATTTTGTGTCCAACGAGCGGTTGCTGAGAGAGACTCGGATGAGATTTGTTACCTGCATAGTCCGTGAGCGTCAGTTGCGGCTGTATGGACATGTGGCTCGTTTTCCTGATGCTGATCCTGCTCACCAGATTCTCTCAGCGAGGGAGTCTCATGAGTGGAGGAGGCCAGTGGGCCGACCACGTGCCTCATGGTGCAGCAGGTTGACCATCATCTCAAGGAGATGGGGATGGGCCTGGCATCTGCCTGGGGGATGGCCAGACGGAGGCCCCTGGAGTACCGGTGGAAAGTGGACGCAGCGACGCGCTGTTCTGGCACATGCTCCCATACCTGACCTGACCATGGTGTGAGTGTTGTGAAGATGTGTGAGTCCCATCCGATCCCGCACAACTTGACAGGTGCAGCAAGGGCATGATGTCCGCATAATTTTGGGGCAAGCAAATTTGAAAATTGGCTCCCCAGGTAACGCTGGGTCTATTAGCATCCACTGGGGGAGGCGGTCAAGTGTAAATATCCTGTGAATAGTGTCGTTAAGGCTTAGAGTAGGAATGTAAAGTATAAGTGTTGTGTTTTTGTGGAACCTTTTGTTTCCCCTCCCCAGATCACTGGAAGAGTGCTGGGCAGGAGCGATGATCCGGAGGATGGAGTGCAACTTCGCTCAGTGCTCTCATGAAATAAAATAAAATAAAAACAAAAACGAATGATTGTTTAGGCGAGGATAAGGCCATAAGGGGGTAGTACATTAAGCAGGATAGGTAAGTTAGCTGCGACTCGCTGCCCATTGCCCCTCCTACTTTATTTCGTTAGGTTAATTAGGTGTGAGTCAGTAAGTGTTAAGACTGGTACGGTAGCGCCTGTGATATACCTTGCAGGAGCTGCGGTACCAGAGGAGGGGGCAGTGTTACGTTTGAGGGGGGGGGTATGCATTCAAAGGGTAATTAGGATGTTTAATTAGGTATGCCATGCTGTTCAAGTTTACCAGGATCTCGATGTAATAAGTAGCGATTCAGTGGTGATAAGTTGTCTAGTAAATGTTCATTTCTTCAAGGGGGAAATGATGAATGTCACGTAATTAGATAGGGACACGGGATAGGGTAAGTGTGTCTGCGTAAACCCCTTTTGGTATTCTCTGAAGACTGGCCGTGACGTCACAGGACAGTGCAGCGGATGGCTCCGCCCCGTGATCACGATTGGCGGAAGGCGATGGCGGTGGGCCAATAAACGGCTCGATTGGGAGTGACGAGGACGAAGGATAAAAAGGTTCTGTTCGGGATCGAAAAGGAAGAAGAAGAAGATTACAACCAGAACGATCGTGTTTTTTTGGTGTGGAAGCTGTGGCGGCAGAGAGCGTCCTGGTTGCTGTGCTGAGTCGATCGTGCTCTTGATCGTGTCTGGGAGCCTTGCCGAGCCTCGTACCTCGCCTCGGTTGGCTCTGGGGTTCTGCTGACTCGGAGTACGGGGTCGGGCAGCGGGCGGACCTGCCTCCCTCTCCTGCTCGTGGCTTGGCGTGGGAGCTGGTTCCCTGGCGGCTGTGGGCAGACTTGGGCCAGGACCAGGAGGTCGACAGCACCGCGGTTTCTCCTGCCCCCCCCCCCCCTGGCGAGAGCAAGGCCGGCTCGTCCGGCGCCGATCCAGGGACAGTTGCGTCCACACCACGGTCCAGCCTGACCACCAGAGATAGCTACGTTTTGTGTGTGTGTGTGTGTGTGTGTGTGTGTGTGTGTGTGTGTGTGTGTGTGTGTGTGTGTGTGTGTGTGTGTGTGTGTGTGTGTGTGTGTGTGTGTGTGTGTGTTTGGCGCCTTAGAGGGATTGAGAACTATATTCATTGGAATTGTCTGTGTTTTTCCCCACGCCCGATCCCACACCAACCCGTCGAATCGCCCCGGATCCCTCTTCTTGCCGAGTCTTGTTATTTCTGGTAATTATAAAAAAACAAATAAACATCATCAACTCAGTGAAAAGTGACTCGTGCCACCTTCCTCGTCCCGTTTGCGGTAGAGCGATTAGAACCGCCGTGTTTGGGTTATAAACAAATAAATCGCCTCCATCGTTTCGGCTCATTCTACGTTGGCGGGACTGTTCAAGTCCCGTGGACGTCACATATATATATATATATATATATATATATATATATATATATATATATATATATATATATATATATATGTATAGATGTATATATGTTATATACAGTCATGCGCCACTTAACAACAGGGTTACATTCTGAGAAATGCGTCGTTAACCCACGTCGTCGTTGTGCGAACATCATATATATATATATATATATATATATATATATATATATATATATATATATATATATATATATATATATATATATATATATATATATATATATATATTTTTCATTTTCGAACATCGTATTAACACAAACCCCGACACCTAGGCTATATAGTGTAGCCTATTGCTCCTCGGATACAAACCTATACAGCTTGGTTTTTCAAACCCGGGGGCACGACCCCAAGTGGGGTCGCCGAGCAAATTTCGTGGGGTCGCTGGCGTCCACTTGCAGCCAAAAAAAATTGTCTATTTTCGATCGGTGTTCGCTTTTACGGGATGTAATATAAACGGTTCGTTCAAAGTATGGGAACCGGCGCAACATGACGCTTGGAATGGGATCCAGCGCAACATGACGCTTGGAATGGGATCCAGCTGATGCGTGGGCTCGCTGAAGGGCGGTTCATTTTGGCGGGAAATTAGTGGTTTGATCCACGGCCTCTCAGACTCTATCATTAACGTCTATTCACGTCTCCACGTACTACTCGAGACCTTATTTGTGATGGCAGCACCGGCCACCAGCAAATCTCGAGAACGTTCTTACCAGGATAAATTTCTGGACCTTGGATTTTACTACGTGGTGGATAAAAGTGGGGCACAGAGGCCTCAGTGTGTGAATTGTTTCTAAGTGCTTTCTACGGAGTCTATGAAACAAAATAAGTTGCAGAGGCATTTAACTACAAAACATGCGCCTTATCAGGATAAGGAGAGAGCGTTCTTTGAGAGGAAACTTCTTGCACTCAAGAATATGCGTCTTGAGAGAGAGGGTACATGCCATCAGAACAATTCTCGGGAATTAGAGGCCTCGTATCGAGTGTTGCTCCATGTTGCCAAGACTAAAAAGCCTCACTCCATTGTGGAAGAACTCGTGCTGCCATGTGCAAAGGACATGGTATTTCTCATGGTTGGGGAGGAAGCGGCGAAGAAACTGGCAGTTATACCCCTCTCTGATAACACCATCCAACGCAGAATTGAAGATATGAGTCTGGACGTAATGGCTCAGGTCTTACAGAAGATCAAGGAATCGCCGTGGCATGCCATACAGTTGGACGAGTCCACTGATATCGCATCGTACGCGCAACTCATCGTCTGGGTCCGCTTCATCAAGGCTGATAACTTTGTCGATGAGCCTCTGCTCATCAAACCATTGGAGGCCACCACCAAAGGCGAGGACAATTTTGGGAAAGTAGAGCAGTTTTATCGTGACCATGATCTGGACTTTGGAAAGTTGCTCAGTTCTACAACAGACGGCGTGCCAGCAATGTTAGGAGTGCGTTCTGGATTCAAGGCTAAATTGCTTGAGGTGGCTCCTCAGAGCTCCATGGTACACTGCATGATTCACCGAGAAGCGCTCGCCTCTCGAACTTTGCCAGAAACCTTGCAGAGCGTGCTTTCAGAAGTTGTAAAAATGGTGAATCACATCAAATCGAGCGCCCTCAACACTAGGTTATTCAGGCTATTCTGCCAGGAGATGGACGCCGACCATAAGAATTTACTATTCTACACTCACATCAGATGGTTATCTCGAGGAAACCTTCTTCTGTGCATATATGAGCTCAAAGATGAACTGAAGGAGTTCCTACTCACACAAGGGAAAACAGCACGGGTTGCATTGCTTGAGTCGGTCTCTTGGCTGTTTGAACTGTGCTATCTCCTTGACATCTTTGAACATCTCAATGTCCTTAACCGCTCCCTCCAAGGCAAAGACGCCAACCTCATGATTTTTCACGACAAAATGAGTGGATTTCTTGCGACTCTAAAATTACTGGCAGACAAAGCAGCTGTTAAGCGCTTCAGCCTTTTCCCCCATCTGGTGGAGCATCTAACGACCTGCCAGTACGATGATACTGAGCTCGACAGTCTTTCTGGGGAGATAGCACGTCACCTTCGGTCGCTCATTGAACAGTTCAAGAACTATTTCCCTGAGCTGGATGTGCAGTCCTTTTCTGTGGTTCGGGACCCTTTCACGGCTCCACTGGACTTGGTTGCTGATGAAGATGATACAGCACAGGAAGAGCTTGTACAGCTCCAGCAGGATTCAGGAGCGCAGGCTCTTGTGCGGACGAATTCGTTGTCGACATTCTGGTGCAAAATGCTGCCGTCGTACCCGACCCTGTCACGGCACGCCATTAAGGTTCTCAGGTCATATCCCTCATCATACTTTTGTGAGCAGTCGTTCTCCACCATGGTGGTGATTAAAACAAAGTACAGAAATCACCTAGAAATGGAGCATGATATGATCCTGGCATTGTCATCTACTTCTCCATGAATAGAGAAGTTGGTTTCTGAAAAACAGGCTCATCCTTCTCACTGATATATCTAAATGTCATTTGGACTAAACTTCTGAAACATTCAACTGTACTATTTGGATACTATCGGCTATTGTCCGTTGACTCGTGTATGAAAACATGACGATGGTGAATAAAGTAAACAGTAAATGTTATTGTGTCATATGAAATATTATCTTATATTTTATGAATTGGGCTTTGAATATTTTGGGTCGCGCGATGTTGAGAGGTTCTGAAATTGGGTCGCCACTAACAAAAGTTTGAAAACCACTGATCTGTACAGCATGTTACTGTACTGAATACTGTCGGCAATTGTAACACGCATCCAAGAGAGACTGAAGACACGTTAGTTTTACCTTTGTGCTGTTCATGACGGCCATCGGTGTTGTTAGCAGCAACTTACAATCTCCTCTCGCATCGATTATAGAAAGGTGAATAAATAGCGTTTGGATTTCATAAATACGTAATCATTGCATCGATGTTATAATTTATAAATGAAGAAACGAGCTCCTGTCAATTGTGATATATATTTTGGGTCGCCACTAACTACTATTATTATATTTTTGAGATATATAGAGATATATATTTTTGATTTGAGATATATATATATATATATATATATATATATATATATATATATATATATATTATATTTTTGAGATATATATATTTTTGAGATATATCTCTATATATATATAGAGAGGATATATATTTTTGGAACAGTGCAATTGTTTTAACAACATAAAAAGCTTCACAAAAAATAAATTTGTGTTTTAATTTCGACTAAGAACAACGATTTATTCGCGGAATTCTTCAATTCAAAGGTAATTTACTTGCTAGAAGGCAAACATTGGTTCAGGTTGAAAGCCGATTTCCATTAAAATGGAGCTGGCAGATCCGCCGTAAATGCGATTATGGGACCACCGTCGTATATGCGATACGTCGTTATGCGGCGCATGACTGTATATATGTTATATATATATATATATATATATATATATATATATATATATATATATATATATATATATATATATATATATATATATATATATATATCTGCAAAAGTAGGTATACAGTAAGGAGTGTACCAGTATATCATTACTGTATACCTACTTTTGCATCCCCTGTATAGATATATATTATATATATATCATATATATTATATACAGTATATATATATATATATATATATACTGTATGTACATATCTGATGTATGTATATATATATATATATATATATATATATATATATATATATATTTTTATATATATATATATATATATATATATATATATATATATATATATATATATATATATATATATATATACTGTATCTCACAAAAGTGAGTACACCCTTTACAAAAATGTACATATTTTGTTGTAACTTTTTACTTTGATGTATTATAAACACTAGACTCAAAGAAATGATAGAGTAAACATTCTGTCATACATGTACAGGCCCAAAACATTTATTCTTTGGACACAATGTGGCATACTGGGCATATCTGTGAAAAAGGGGGGGGGAGGGGCAACAAAAGTGAGTACATCCAATGTATTTTCTCACATTGAAGCATTATTGTTTTCAGTATTTTGTATGTCCACCATTGCTTTTGAGCACAGCAGCTATTCTACTCGGTATGGAGTTGACCAGTGTTCCACATGTCTTTGCTGGGATCCTGTTCCACTCCTCTGCAATGACTTCTCGAAGTTGCGTGATGTTGGCCACCTTTCGTCCCTCAACCTTGCATTTCAGGATGCCCCACAGGTGTTCCATTGGGTTTAGATCAGGTGACATGCTTGGCCACTCCAACACATTGACCTTCGACTTCTTCAGAAAGGCAGTCGTCTGCTTGGAACAATGCTTCCGATCGTTTTCGTGCTGAAATACAGCTCCTCTACCAAGTTTTCGCAGGGAGGGTAACATCTTCTCCTTCAGGATGTCCCAGTACATCGTAGAATCCATGTTTCCCTCGATGAACTTGAGCTCTCCAGTACCGGCACCACTCATGCATCCCCAAACCATGACACCACCACCACCACCACCATGCTTGACAGTAGGGATAACGCACTTGTCTTGGTACTGTTCCCCAGGTCGTCGCCAGACACGCTGCACTCCATCACATCCAAACAAATTGATCTTCGTTTCATCAGACCAGAGGACATGTTGCCAGTAGTCCAGGGGCTTGGATTGATGTGCTTCAGCAAACTGTTTGCGAGCTTTCTTGTGGCTCTGCTTCAGGAGAGGCTTACGCCTTGGACGACGCCCATGCAACCCGATACGATGGAGTGTGCGACGTATGGTTTGCGCACCAACAGAGTGGCCAGAAGCTGTCGAAATATCTTCAGCAATCTTGGCGGCACTTTGTCGTCTGTCTTGGAGGACTAGATTCTGAACTTGGCGAACAGTATGTGCAGTCATCTTTGCTGGTCTGCCCTGGCGAGCGCAACTCATTGCTGTACGCTTCTTGGAGAACCTCTGGATAACCTTGGCCACGGTGTTGGGGCTTACTTTCAAAGAAGCACTGATCTTCTTGTATCCTTGGCCATCTTTATGCAGGGCAACGATTCGATCTTTGACATCTTTCGAGAGCTCTTTACCATGAGGAGCCATGCTGCTTTCTCAACAGCGATTGGTACAGTATTTCCTCTGCAATTATTTATTCAGCAAGCAGATAGACAATTACTGCATTGAGTACACGTCTTCCTTTTTAACATACCAGGGAGGTTGCAGCTCTATGGACATTGTGTATTGTTTGATGCATATTTGTACCTTTAACACTCTTTGACTTAAATATGCAGAAAATGATGAAAATGGAAGCTGTTTTACCATGCTTGACTTACTTCTTGTGCAGACAATAGCAGGGGTGTACTCACTTTTGTTGCCTCCTCTTTCAGAAATATTCGTAATATGCCACATTGTTTTTATGGAATGGCAGTTTTGTGCCTGCATACATATTGCAGAATGTCTACTCTGTCATCAACTCTGAGCTTTTGCTTCTTGCACAGCTGCTTAAAAAGTTACACTGAATTATTTACATATTTGTGAGGGGTGTACTCACTTTTGTGATATTCTGTATACATATTATAATATGGCACAACTAAATTGATTGATACATTGATACGTCCCAAGGGGTTTTCGGTGTCACCACAATGAGTGATAAAAACAGCAAATGCCGAACGAAGGTTACCTGCAGAAACGAGACAATGAAGTGTGGCCCGAGGGAGATGTGTGTGAAAGGAAGAAAGAACAGAACCAAGACAATGGACCTTTGAGTGTGTTAAGCAAATGTCATGCGAGGCCTGTTTGACTCGTTTGTTGTTGTTGGATTCTCTCATCTCTGCGAAAACTCAGTGACTAGTAAACATTTCAAATTGAAGGCAGTTGTTTACACTGGTTGTCTTGATTTGGTCTTGATGAATAATTCAATGCTGAATGATGACCGATGATAGACTGGAGGTCTAAAACCCCTTTTAATGACCCATGATGGAGGAAAATCAGGCTACATCACTACATGCATCTTTATTGGGGCTGTGACCTGGAGGACAATTCTTGAATCTACCATTATTTTCACTTTCTCATTCACACTATCTATCTATCTATCTATCTATCTATTCTCTCGACATCTATCTCTCACCTTTTCCCCTGTTCCTTCATTCCTTTGTTTATTGTGTCCAACTGTTGACCCACTATGTTGGCTCATTTCACTTATAGTCACCTCGCTCTTCCATGAGCCTTGATCCTGTAAAGAAGAAAAATAATGTTTGTTATCGAAGAGTTATCCTGGGCTGGGAGGATAGCCGAGGGTTACGTACACTCTCCTCTAATCTGTCTAGCCTGGGTT
The DNA here is from genome assembly GCF_056783735.1 of Eptatretus burgeri. Lineage (NCBI taxonomy): Eukaryota > Metazoa > Chordata > Myxini > Myxiniformes > Myxinidae > Eptatretus > Eptatretus burgeri. The sequence goes on from NC_140973.1 coordinate 61,098,931, forward strand.
TAAATCCAGACACAGCTATAAACTGTCATCCTGGTGTTTCACAGGCAGGATGATTCATCAATGTATATCAAAATTGTGCTGTCACTCGGATGGACGTAAAACTGGCGTCCTGTCTTCCGACATGAGTTGGTAGATGTAAAAGATCACACGGTGTACTTCACGAAGAGTAGGCAAGCTATCGCCGGCACCCTGAACAAATTACAAATTCCTGCTTCCAACTTCAGTCGAACGTCAGGTCTGGTAAGCCATTTCGTGAAAGACTTGGGCCAACCCAAGGTGGGGTGGGTTAAAAAAGGCAAGAAATTCACCTGAAAATGAATTTCAAGTGTCTGCTCGATTACACAAGTATTCTGTGTCTCATACCTTATAAGGACCCTGAAAGTACCATGTGATACTTCCTTGGTTCCTCATGAGGGCCACTCTGACCCTTCAGAGCAATTGTTGGAAAATTATGAGTAAACAAATCCAGGGGCTCATAAGCGATCTTCCAACAGAGCGACCAATTAGCTTTATTTTTCTTTAATAGAGTGATCTGAACTGTCTCATAGTGGAACTTGTACATTGCAAAAAATACCCTGAATGATGTTATAAATCTGCAAGTAAGTCGGGCAAGAAAAAGATGGAATGGCTTATGTGGTTAGGTTCATGATGTCGTGAATGACTCCAGTCACGTGGGCAAAAATCAGGTAGACTTTTTAGGAAATGAGATTTTTCGGATAACGACCGATTTGAATTATTTACCTCTGCCATCGAAGGTGAAGGAGGTTATGTTTTCACCCTTTTCTGTTTGTTACTAACGAAATCTAAAGATTTCGTAAGTATATTGATGACTTCCGTCATCTGTTGTGTGTTTGTTTGTAGGCACGATAACTCGAGAATGGAAGAAGATACCAATGTCAAATTACACCACGTGATTCAGGAGGGTGATGGCTAGTGCTGATTAGATTTTGGTCAAAATCGGTCAAAGGTCAAGTTCACAGTGAGGTCAAACATTCGATTTTTAATGGTTTGGTACAGAATCATCGTAGAAACTTCTGGTTTGCGTCGCTACCTTCTCCAGAGACAGCTTTTATTAGACAAGGTCAGAGGTCAAGTTGACGATTTCATAAGTACCAGTCTGTGACTGCTTGTTTGTTTTTTGGGGTTTTTTTCGTATACCTTGTCGAGGCTATTATGAGAGCTAACACACAACGCACAGCAAGGGGGGCATGAGACAAGAGGGGCGGAAGTGGGAAGGACAGAACAGTGGGAAACAGAGACATTAGGAGATCTGTGGAAGGGAGAGGGATGGGTGGGGAACATGGAGTATACAAGATGGACATTACAGGAACTTTCAGGAAGGAAAGCAGGGAATTTGAAGGAGGTGGTTTTGGGGTGGATTAACGGGGGTAGAAAAGATTGAGGATTTGGATGGGGGATGATAAGAGGTGGTGGTGAACAGCTGTTTTGAAAGCCTGGAGGGAAGAATGAGATTGAACAGAGTGAGGGAGTTTATTCCATAGGTGGGAAAAAAGAGGAAAGAAAGAGTGCAGGTGAGCAGTGATTTGTGATTTTGGTAGTTTTACCAGAAGTGGGTTGTTGGTGGACCTTGAGCGCCCTGCGGAAATATGGTGGGGACAAATTGCAGACAGAGCGAGACAGGGTGGGGGTGCGAGACCAGAGAGGAGACGGTAGAAGACAGAAAGACCACCAACTGGCCTGCGGTGAAAGAGTGAGAGGCCCAAAGACTCAGCCTCATCGTGGGAGATACCAATGATCTTAAATGCTTTGGGTTCCACAGCGTGAAGCCGAGAAAGGTGAGAGGCAGGAGCCCAGAGGGGAGAGCAGTACTCCATCAGGCTGTGGATGAAAGCTTTGTATGTGGTCAGGAGCTCAGGTCTTCCACGGAAGGACTTTGCATAATGGAGGATGCCCAGTCGGTGACTGGCTTTGGAGGCCAAATTGGAAATGTGGCTTTCCCAGGAAATATCATGGCAGATAGTGAGATCCGGAAGCTTGAATGAAAGGACTTCTTCCAGAGGATTGTTGAGAAAGTCGGTGGGGGTGGGTGGGGGGGTTTCAAACGGTCCTTTCGGAGAGACATCGTGAGAGTTTGAGATGTGTCAGGCTTGAAAGACATGTTCCATGTGTTGGACCGATTTGTGATTTTATCCAGATCTGCAGAGAGCGAAGAAGCTGCTGCTTGCCAGTCTGAGGGATGAGAGATGGTACAACAGAGGGTGAAGTCATCAGCAAAGGGATAAAGAGGATTTTCCAGAGGGTCGTAGAGATCATTGATGAAAACCAGAAAAAGAACAGGGCCCAGAACGCTACCTTGAGGAACTCCAGCCTGGACAGGAAGAAGGGATGACGGAACTCCATTTAGGGCCACACGGTGACTGTGACAGGAGAGGAAGTCTGCGAGCCATGAGTGGAGATGTCCTTTGAAACCATAGGAAGAGAGTTTGGTGAGCAGGGCAGGGTGCCAGACCGTGTCAAAAGCACGCGATATGGCTCGGATTTCATCTCCGGCATTGAGTATCTCCATCCATTGTTGGGAAAGCAGAAGCAGCATATCCAGGGTAGAGTGACCTGATCTGAAACCAAATTGATGATCGGAAATCAAGCCATTGGAGAAGAGGAAGGATTTAATGTCTGAAGCAATGATGGATTCCATAACCTTGCTAATGATTGGGAGAAGGCTGATTGGTCTGTAGTTGCAGGGATCTGTTTTTGCACCGTTTTATGCAGGACAGTAATGTTTGCTGATTTCCAAGCAGATGGCAGATGGCCTTGAGAAAATGAGAGGGTGAATTGAACAGAGAGAGGGAGAGCAAGAGCAGAGGAGCAGGTTTTTTGGACACGTGGGTTGATGCCATCTGGACCGGTTGCAGAATCTGAGTCGAGGTTTGACAGCAAGCTCTCCACCTTGTTAGGAGAAAAGGACACAGAGTCCAGGGACAGTTGGGTGTGACTGGGTAAGGTGGGTACAGAAAGCGATGGGTTTTGGACACAAGATTTCGATGCAAACACCGAGTTTAGGCATTCAGCCTTTTCACGTGCGGTATCAGCAGTGCGGCCATTTGAGGTAAGGGAGGGGATGGAGGGGAAACATACACCAGAAACAGATTTGATTAGATGCCACCAGGATTTGGAGGAGGGAGAGAGGTTTGAGAGTTCAGATTTGTTACTTGCAAAATCGAAGATTTTTAAGTGTATTGGTTAGTCGATTTTTCTTATCCTGTCTGTTTGTCTGTCAATCGCCTGCAGGTCACAATTTTAAACCGATCTTCATGGAATTTCACCACATGGTAGAGTTTGTCAAAAGCAAGAAGCCTTTTGTTTTTGAGGCCAAAAGTTCAAAACGTAGTCAAATTTCTAAAATCCTCAATTTTCATCCGATTGACCAGAAATTTGAACAGGATTTTCATATCAGCTTACCAAATTCAACCACCAATTGTTTTGAAGTCAACATAGGCCAAAGGTCAACCACTTTGGTGAGATTTTTTTAATCCTCAATTTTCATTCGATTGACTTGAAATTTTAAGAGGATTTATCTTTCAGCTCACTGAATTCAACCAGCCAATTGTTTTTGAGGTCAAAACAGACCAAAAGGTCAACGTAGACCCAAGGTTCAAAAATCCTCAATTTTCATCCCATTGACTTGAAATTTGAAGAGAATTTGCCTATCGGGTCACTGAATTCAACCACCAATTATTTTTGAGGTCAATATTGGCCAAAAGGACAACATAGGCCGAATTTCTAAAATTGTCAATTTTCATCCTATTCACTTGATATTTGAAGAGGAGTTGCATATTTGGTCATTTAATTCAATCACCAATTATTTTTGAGGTCAAATTTGTTTAATGGATTTTGCAAGTATTGTGCTCTGCACAATGTCTTCTTCTTGTTACTTGCAAAATCGAATGTTTTTCAAGTATATTGGTTAGTCGATTTTGTTATTCTGTCTGTCTTTGTTTGTTTGTCTGTCTGTCTGTTTATCGCCGACTGGTCACATTTCTAAACCTATCGCCATGAAACTTTACGAAGTTGTAGGGGCAGTCTCAGCTGAGAAGCCTATTGATTTTAAGGTCAAAGGTCATCTTGAGGTCAAATTTCTAAAATCGTCATTTTTCATCCGATTGACTTGAAATTTCAACAGGATTTTCATCTCTTGTCACTGAATTGAGAAACCAACTATTTTTGAGATAAAAAGGTTAAAGGTCAACTCAAGGTCAAACTTTTAAAACCATCAATTTTAAACTGAAAAATCGTTAATTTACATCCTATTAACTTGAAAGTTGAACAGGATTTGCATAATCCATCACTGTATTGGGAAAGAAACTATTTTTGAGGTCAAAGGTAAACTCAAGGTCAAGCTTCTAAAATCATCAATTTCAATCTGAAAAATAATCAATTTTCATCCAATTGACCTGAGCTTTGATTAAGATTGTCAATTTTAATCTTAATGAAATGGAAAATTTGATGCATCCCAGGCAACCTTTGGCGATTGGGGTGAATTTTGCAAGTATTGTGCTCTGCACGACGTCTTTTTGTTGTTTGTCTGTTTGTCTGTCTGTGTGCAGGATATCTCAAAAAGTTGTGGACGGATTCGGATGAAATTTGGTGGGCAGGTTGGGTGTGATGAGTACGAACTGATTCGATTTTGGTGAAGATCCAGTTCCGGATTCGACTACAGGAATTTTTAAAGTGATTTTTCACCATTGAGAGATAGCGCGAAAAACGATGTATAGCATGATATTTCAAAAATGTATTGGGCGAGATATGTTCTTGTGGATCAGGCATTACGTGGCGGAGGTATACACTCTACCGAGTGCCCTTCTAGTTAGGGCTTCAAGCATAGCTGAACCTCTATTGAAATCGTTAGTATTATTAGGGCTTCAAGCATGGCTGAAGCTCTATTGAAATCGTTCGTATTATTATTATTATTAAAGGCGTTTTATGTTCTACTGACCGATTTTGTGGCAGATCTGGAGGGAAAACTGTCAGATGAAATTCAACGAAACTTACCAGGATAATTACTCACCACCTGAAGTTTATACTATGAAACATTTGATGACGTAGGTCACGTGGTATGGCGGCCATATTGGATTTTATCCAAAACCTAAAAACATCTTCTCCAGAAGGGATAATCTGACAGCCTCAATCTTTTGCACACATTTGCTAAGTTCCATGCTAATGTTAATTTGTTAATTTGGTCGAAATCGTTACATAATTAATATGATTTAAAATGATGCCGATTCGCCTCATTAAATATGAAAAATATGCAAATGAGAGTTCAAAAAATTTAATGACAAATTTAGATAACAGATAAACAGGAGACTCCCAATATATTTATACTATGTCTGTATTTGACCCCAGTGAGCCCCCAGCCCCCCCCCCAAAGTTGAAAATGACCCATTTTTGAAATGTCATAAAATGAAAACAACGCTTGGATTAAATTCAATGAAACTTATCCATTTACTAACTCTCCACCTGAAGATTATACTTTGAAAATTTTGATGACGTGGTCACGTGGTATGGCGGCCATATTGGATTTTCTCCAAAACCTAAAAACATCTTCTTCCCCAGAAGGGATAATCTGACAGCCTCAAGCTTTTGCACACATGTCCACTATTCCATTGTAATGTTAAGTTGTTAATTTAGTCAAAATTGGTATTTAATTTATATGATTTTAAATGATGCCGATTCGCCTCATTAAATATGCAAAATATGCAAATGAGAGTTGAAAAAATATAATGACAGATTTAGACAGGACATAAACAGGGGACTCCCAATATATTTATACTATGTCTGTATTTGACCCCAGTGAACCCCCAGCGCCCCCCAAATTTGAAAATGACCCATTTTTGAAATGTCATAAAATGAAAACAACGCTTGGATGAAATTCAATGAAACTTATCCATTTAATAACTCTCCACCTGAAGTTTATACTTTGAAAATTTTGATGACGTAGGTCACGTGGTATGGCGGCCATATTGGATTTTATCCAAAACCTAAAAACATCTTCTTCTCCAGAAGGTATAATCTGACAGCCTCAATCTTTTGCACACATTTGCTAAGTTCCATGGTAATGTTAATTTGTTAATTTGGTCGAAATCGTTACATAATTCATATGATTTAAAATGATGCCGATTCGCCTCATTAAATATGCAAAATATGCAAATGAGAGTTGAAAAAATTTAATGACAAATTTAGATAGCACATAAACAGGGGACTCCCAATATATTTATACTATGTCTGTATTTGACCCCAGTGAGCCCCCAGCACCCCCCAAAGTTGAAAATGACCCATTTTTGAAATGTCATAAAATGAAAACAACGCTTGGATGAAATTCAATGAAACTTATCCATTTAATAACTCTCCACCTGAAGTTTATACTTTGAAAATTTTGATGACGTAGGTCACGTGGTATGGCGGCCATATTGGATTTTCTCCAAAACCTAAAAACATCTTCTCTATAAGGGGTAATACGACAGCCTCAAACCTTTGCACACATTTGCGAGGTTCCATTGGAATGTTAAATTGTTAATTTCGTCGAAATCGTTACATAATTTATATGATTAAAATGATGCCGATTCGCCTCATTAAATATGCCAAATATGCAAATGAGAGTTGAAAAAATTTAATGACAGATTCTGATAGGCCTTGAAGAGGGGACTCCAAATATGTTCACACTATGTCTGTATTTTACCCCAGTGAGGCCCCAGAGCCCCCCAAAGTTGAAAATCACCCATTTTTGACATGTCGTAAAATGAAAACCAAAGAAGATTGACAAAAAGTGACCACACATTCTGGAAGATATTTTAACGTTCTACAAGTTCGCCATTTACATTAATATGCAAATGTGGAGTTATTGGACTTTTGTGGGGACTTGAAAATTTGTCCAGCTTCGATTTGTCCAATGTGAAGTTTCTTTCTCTATCATGTATTGCTATGGGCTTTTCAATCCTTCATTGATATAACATGAGGGACCCCGTAGCTGGACCCCGTTGCAGACTTGAAATAACTTTCTAACTCGGAAAACCCACATCATGTGGGTGATAGTGTTGAAATTTGTGAAAATGGAGGCAGGCTTTGAAGCCCGGGATTACTGGTTTACCAGTTTTAATTTAATTCAGTGATCGAAGGCTCGGTTGGGCGCTTCCAAGCAGGAATCGCATGCAGGGCAAAGACGAAAGAAGACGTCAATGGACAATATATGACGTCAATTACAATATGATGTATAGAAATGTCAAACATACGGTAGATTGGATTTGAACACTGCCATTAACCTGCACCAAGAGCGAAGGGTTCAGATGGGAGCATTAACAGGCCAGCACAATGTCATCTCAGCCAAGGTGTTTATCATACTGTACTCGCCATTGACGAGTATCATGTGCTTAGCCTTTTGTCGTTAGTGGTCAATAACTGCTACTAACCACGTGTGTTGACGGTAATTAACCATTATTTTTGGAATATTTACCGACGGGCTCTCCAGTTGGTCTCTGGAACACGACATGGTGTGCAGGTCGTGGGTTAGCCAATGACTACTCGAAATATCTGAGACTTATTCACCTGGAGTTCTGAATCTCAGTTTCCAGTTGGTGCTTTTGACAGGACATGTTAAACCACATTATATAAACCTTTCGATGCGTAGAATAGGTAGAATCGAATGACCATCACCCTGATTATAATAGTAGAAAATAGATGTTCACTTGAAAGTTTAAACACTAAACCACCTGACCAATTGGTTTACAGTGCAGAAGCTGCTGCCCAGGCAGCAACCACACTCGAAGATAGCAAGCGGTGTAACCTGGCGTTAAAGGAACCACCATGAAGACCAGATCACTGATGCTACCTGCAGTCCAGGTCGGAATTTGTAATTTGCTCAGTGCTGCTGATAGCTTGCCGACTCTTTGCGAAAGACTCCATGCGATTTTTAATGTGCACTAAGCCACCAACTAATGCTAGCAGGTGGGACAACCGACTTTACGTCCAACCGATGGATGGAACACACATTGATGCCTCGTCTTGCTTGCGAAACACCAGGGCCGTAGTTTATAGCTCGGTCGAGAATCAAACTCAGGTGAGACAGCTCAGAGGTGAGTATGCATCAGCCTACCTCTAATCTCGGGTATCCTGCCTCAATCTTACGATAGAACAATTATAAACCAAGCCTATCGTATACAGCAGTAGTCAAAGCAATTATCTGATTTTCATGTCGATTCTGGAATCTCAGACAGGTGAACCCACCTGTTGTGACTCCAACACATTCTTTCTCACCCTATCTACTGAAACGATTTAATTTTGTTTGGAGACAAACACAGGGTCACAGACCAACTTCAAAATTTTTGACACCTTGGGGTTATGGGGTCGATCCCATCCCAACTTAAGAGTCAAGGATGGCGAAACACCCCTATGACGTCACATATAATACTGACAACAATCTGGCAGTGCGCATCCTGTGTAGTGCAGCAGAAGTGTAACGTGGCGACTGGCGTCACGTGATCCCTCAAATCTCAATGTTAACAGCTGCCAAAGTTCCCTGTATTTGAGCAGACACACGCTGACAAGAAGTTGAGCAATTGCAATACCACGTGACACCCTGAGTGGTAGTTCCTGATTCAATTTTTTTTTTTTTAATCTGAGACCTATTTATATCTTCTGTCCAAAGATCATTCAAAAAGTTCCAAGAACACTATGACGTCACCAACATACTTTCTGTTGTGAACACACGCGAGCTGATTTTGCAATAACCAGACTCGGTGGTGTAATGCTTGGAGTGTCTGCCCTGCATCTGGGAGGTTGGTGGTTCGAGCCCTGACCGAGCCATATCAAAGACTTCAAAAATGATACATGCTGTTTCTTTGGTTGGTGCTCAGCGTTTAAAAAGGATGGAGTATGGACAACCAACCAAATAATGACAACCATGGTCTTTGATGGGCTTAATGGCCTCTACTTGTGTTGAACTTCCTTGTACAAGAGAATTCATATTATTACTCTTATAACCCTGCAGCTCTATTACATGAACGGTTAGGTCATACGTCGTCGTGTAGGGTCGTCGTGTAGGGTCGTGTAGCCACGTGAGCGATCTTACGGCCTCATGTTGTTAAAACGTTAACAAGCACAGAGGACGGCCGGCTTAACGTCTCATTCGAAGGATGCCACATTCCATGCCCCTGGACCTACCTACGCCGTGAAGGATATTTAATATATCAGATCACATACTCTGATGGAGAAGTTAACTACACTTACTACAAACTTTAGAAGACGAGGAGTGAAGGGCGAGTTGGAGACAATCCGTGGCGAGCAATGGACGACCCAGATGACCTCGAGCTTTACTGAACACACCCACTTGGCACCCATTGAGCAGATGAAAAGGATATTCGAGGAAGAGACGGAAATCAAAGCAAACAGCAAAACCAGAATGGTCCTGTAAATGTCATTTTTGAAGACTGTTTGTCGGTGGAATTTCTCGAGGTCTCTTGAGGTTGATGGGAAACAAACAAATTATAAAGATTTTATAACATGTCGCCTGATGGGCCAGGCAAACGTAAACGACTCCATTAATCACCATTTACAAGGAAAACAAAACCCACTGTTTTTGGCAATGACGACCCTTTATGGAGACAACAAATTTGCAAGTCCCATTTTGGGAAAGAGTGGTTTGGTGGGTGGTTGAGTGGGTTAAGACTTGTCACATCTCCCTCGTTGGTGTGGGTCCGTTTCCCACAACTGCTCAGAAATCTGACCGGGAGAGGAGATGGTTCTCCTTGCCGAGTCCATATATGCAACAGGGAGACACCAGCATGACACCTTCAACGATGTGCACAGCGGTATGGGATCATGGGATGTCCAAATCCACCATCACGACCACTTTCAAAAACAAAGTTATTACGTAGGTTTGAGGAGAGGGAGGGGAAGGGGAAGAAGTTTGGAAGAAGAAAGAATTAAGGCGAGGAAGGAAGGAAAGGAAGTGGGGAAGAGGTTGGCACACAAGTGCAAAAACAATTGCGTACGTAATAAATGGATTTCCCCGTGCGTTCATGATATCCCCCCCCCCCCCATGTTTTGCAAGCGATGTTGTTTTGCAGAATAAAGTTATTTATCGAATACATCTGCATTTGCAGCCGTCCTCTGCTGCCACGGCTCACAATGTTCATGAAAAACAGGGACGCGGCAGCATGGGCCAGTCCTGACGCCGCCAACAGCACTTCAGGCCGGAGCTCAGCAGGTAATTGTTAACACATGCCTGGAATTACTCCGACTCGTGTTGTTGGGAAAATGTTTCGAACGTGGAGATAGAATAAAAAAAAAAATTGCTGACAGTCTGAAAAATGCACGTTCACAAAGCACGGGTGGGGATGGAGAGCTTTACATGCCAACTTGTTTATCGACTCTTGAACTCAGTGATAGACCTTGTGCACATTACAAGGTGATGATGCCATTAAATATATATATATATATATGTATGTTCGTATACACATATGTACATGTACAGATGTAACAATAGCAATGCTGCGTCCCTCCTCCTTCCCCTTCCTCATCCAACCCCTTCCCCTGCCTGTCCCCACTCCTCATCCCACTCCATCCTCCTCCAACCCCACATCTCACCCCATCCCTCTCCCTCCTCCGACTACCCCACACCATTCCCACTCGACCTTCACCCATCCCCTCCCTCCTCCACAAAGGAATTTTCACACGGTGTATATTAAAATATTAAAGTGCATAATGACTTCTTAAAAAGGAAGTGAAAAACAATCTCAGGAATTTCACTGGAAGCCTCCGGACTAATGAATTCCCTACGCAGGCATTCCATTCTACCAAGCCGATTTTCGTCACCTCTAATGTTTATTGACTTCATATAATATGTGAGTTACATGTCCATCAGTTTGTTTATTATAGGCCTTGAGTAAGCGAGAAGGGGAATGGAGGGGGAGGGAGAGTTGACCTCCTACATTTTCATAGTCAGGCCGATTCATCAGTGTTTGCCAACCTACGGATGGATGTAAAACTCATTGTTAAATAAAGTTGTTATTAAATAAAAGCGCATTTTAGTTGTAATTAAAATCAAGCCAGATTCTACGTTGCTGCCTTCCCTTCCCCTCCTCTCATGACCTCTGGAGCGGGAGGACATAAAAACCGAGTGTCGTCGGTTGCAGAAGGAGACTGCTAAACCTCCATATAGAGCAGATGGTTTTGACCTCCATAGGAGAGAGTGAACAAGAGATATTTGGGCAGGTTTTGCATGTGGATCGACAAGCACTCTCGTCTTGATCCATCGCGTGTCTCGATCTGTCGACCGTTCGATACTCCACTCTGCCAGGAGGTTTTGTTTCATAGTGCTCCGGTCCACCACACATCTCTTTTACCAGGAGCAGTCTCGACTCGTCTTATCTGCCAGGAGTGCTCTCAACTCATCTTGGGTGCCGGAACTTTGGATTTGTCTCGCTCTTGTCTGTCAAGCTCTCCTTACCACGAGTCCGTTGGCCAAGCCTGCACTCATGTCTGCCTGTTTGGATCGCAAGACTTCCAGGTCTTCTTGTCTGCCTCTCACTTCCAGGTCTTCAACGTCCTGCAATTGGTCACCCAATGTCGTACACCGATTACTGCCACACTTGTCTGTGATATAATTTAGCCCCGGCCTCCATGTTCTCTCCATTCTCTTACACTTTTAATCACATTTCATTGATGTTTAACCTCACCGAAGGAGAGGGAATTGCATTTGGTTCCGTTTGTTTGTTTGTTTGTCCGCACAGAACTTTAGTGTTTTTGTCCACAACTTCTGGTTGGATCACGACTAAATTTTCACCATCGGAGCTCACTTTCACCATTTCACTCATGTGGAATGTTTTTATGATAATTATGACGTCATAGGTCACATGATGTGGCAGCCATGTTGGAAAAAAGGAAAAACTTTGAACCTCTGTTGCTCTGAAAGCACACCAAAGAAAAAATTGAAATTTGGCACGTAGCAAGTACTCCTCATGGGGAATGAGTGCAATTTTTTATGACGTCATAATTGCACATGTGGAATACTACATCTGATCAGTATGAAAAATTTTAAGGGTCATCTAGGGATAAAAAGGTCCACAAAAAAAAATTGGATGATGTCATCGGTCATGTGACTTGGCTTCAACTCAAAAATCTTCTTTTGTGAAATGGCTGAACAGATCGAGGCGAAACTTTACACATATTACCGCCTATCCAAGAGGAGCAAAATATTTGCACACATGACGTCATAGGTCACGTGGTTTGGCAACAATATTTGATTTACCCGAATACCTACAAAAAATATTCCTCTCCAGAACGGTTGGACAGATTGAGGGGAAACTTCACAAAAATGTTCCCCAAGCCATGGATGTACAAATTTGTTTAGGAATAACCGATGTCACATGGTTTGGCAGCCATATTGGATTGAAGAAAAATATTAAATAATGTTTTCTTTGGAACCGCTTCATAAATCGACGTGAAACTTCACATTTATGATCGTGTGTGTGTGTGTGTGTGTGTGTGTGTGTGTGTGTGTGTGTGTGTGTGATATATATATATATATATATATATATATATATATATATATATATATATATATATATATATATATATATATATATATATATATATATATCTTCTTCTTTTGGCTGCTCCCATTAGGGATCGCCACAGCGGATCATCTGTATGATCCGCATAGTGATTTGGCACATGTTTTACGCCGGATGCCCTTCCTGACGCAACCTTGGTCGCCTCTTATGACACAGGGATATAGTACACCTATTTTAACCGGGGTATACACCGGCCCAGTATACTGGTACTCATTTCGCCGACCTCGGAAGGATGACAGGCTGAGTCAACCCCCTGGTGTATTAATTCAGTGGCCCAACGGGGCTTGAACTCAGGACCTTTTGGATCCCAAACTGCTGCCCTAACCACTGCGCCAACACCAGGCTAAATATACGTACATATATATATATACATACATATATATATATATATATATATATATATATATATATATATATATACACACACACACACACACACACACACACACACACACACACACACACACACACACACACACTAGCAAATACAACCCTTTACCGAGCTGACAGGAATATTAAAGGGGTGGAGAAAGGGGGAGGAATATAGAGGAGGGGGAGGGGAGAGAGAGAGAGAGAGAGAGAGAGAGAGAGAGAGAGAGAGAGAGAGAGAGAGAGAGAGAGAGAGAGAGAGAGAGAGAGAGAGAGAGAGAGAGAGAGAGAGAGAGAGAGAGAGAGAGAGAGAGAGAGAGAGAGAGAGAGAGAATACGAGAGGAGTGGGAGAGGGGTTGCAGAGAGTGAAAGGGTGGGAGTGAGAGGGTTGGGAGAGAGAGCGGGAGAGGGGTGGGAGATAGGGAGAGGGGTGGGAGATAGGTAGAGGTGTGGGAGAGAGCAAGAGGATGGGAGCGAGAGGGGTGGGAGAGAGCAGGAGAGGAGTGGGAGAGAGTGGGACGGGGGTGGCAGAGAGAGGGGTGGGGGGTGGAGAGAGGGAGAATGGTGGGAGAGAGGGAGAATGGTGGGAGAGAGGGAGAAGAGTGGGATAGAGCGAGAGGGGTGAGATGGAGAGTGGGAGAGAGCGAGATAGGTGGGAAAGAGCGAGAGGGTGGGAGAGGGAGAGAGAGGAGGGGGAGAGGGGGGATTCTGGCAGATGTGACATCCAGTTTATCTTTCATCCAAGAGACAGCACACACGCATTGATGAATCACCCTGCCTGTGAAACACTGGGATGATGGTTTATTCGTTGGGTCAGGATTTAAACCCAGGCTAGATAGTTTAGAGCGAGTGTGCATATCTCTCAGCTATCCTGCCATGATGTGGCAATTCATTGCTTTGTAACAACTGAATTTTTTTTTTTACTCATTGCAATCATCCAATTATTTTGCCTTCCTAACTCCAGAGATGTGCCTGTGGAGAAGCGCTCCAGGGTATTGCCGTGGGAGCTTGTAGAGATTGAAGCTGGAAGAGTGCTCCAAACAAGCACTCCAACAAAACAGTCAAAGAAACTTTTGAAAATGAATCGTTAATTTTTTTTCGTATGTTTCTATTTCTGTCCAAGTGACGGGTCGTATGATGAAAGAAGATCATGCGAAAAGGGGAAATGACAAAATAGAATTGCACATTTTCAGCGAGCGAGCCACCGTCCGAGAGATCGCATGACAACACAGACAAGTAGGTCCTGAACTTTGTTCAAGTAGATCGATATGTTCAGTGACAGTGCGAATACTTTTGCTGTGTATGGCCATGGCTTGGAAACAAACAACCAAGCAGCTTTTATTGCACTCACGAAGTGGCTTAAGCACTCAACAATGCCGCCTTGATAAAGAATAATTAAATAAGGCCATTTATTATCTTCAAAAGGGGTGTTTTAATTCACCCAAACACCCAATTTTCATTCCAGCACAACCTTGGAGTTCCCTTTGTATGCATGCAAAGTTTGGGGCTGCTTAATTTCATGGTTTTGGAGTTTTGAAGGAGACGGACAGATGGACGGACTGACTGATGGATACACACTGACATTTATTGGTGTAGATATATAAATATATGTGCATATATCTTGTACAAACCGTTAAAAGCCTTAAAACGATCCAAAGAGGGGATCCCATCAATTGGGGGAGGGAAAACGGAGAGGAGGAGGGCTCACAGACTCCCCACTATCCCATGAACCAAATATGGGTTGGCCAGAGTGAGCAACCTTGGGAATCGAACCCACAGCAGCAGCTCGTGATGTGGGAATCGAACCCACAGCACTAAATCCACAACAGCAGGCGGTCGAACCCACAACAGTTAATGAAAAAGAAACAAATCTGACCACTCGACCAAACATCCACCCCGTCACGTGTGTGTGGTCTTAATATAGTCTCCACATCAAGTGTTTTCATGAAGTTGTTCTCTCGATGAGGAAGGAAGAGTTCAGCAGATGCGACGTTTTCCGGCGTGAGGAAATGACGGAGAAATTGCCAAATTGGTGTTGGAAGGACAGATATGGGTCGCTAGTTGGTTCGAGATGTCACAAACACTTGGGGGAGTTCTTATTTAATTGACCCCCGATGTCGTCTTACAGTACAATGTATCATTTTGTTAATTCCATCATGATAACAAGAAACAAAACTCTAAGGATGGTGTGCTCCAGGCACTGATCATGTATCAAACCATCCTTCGTGGGGAACGTTAAGCTGGCTGTCTTCTTTGCAACGCTGAAGTTAAAAATCCATTGGTATATACCTATGCCTAAGGCTTCGGACCATGTCCTAATTTAAGATTACCATATTGTAAGGATCGACTCTAATATTATTGGTTTGTAAGCTTGCTTCAGTAAAAGCCTTCCTGGTTACGTGGTGAACAATAGAACAGTCGAAAATACCTCGAGATTTTTTGTGTATTCCTCGTCGAGGCTCGTGGAAGAGCTAGTACTCGTATGAACGGATCAGGATGCAACAGGACAAAAGGAAGAGTAGAGAGAGAGAGAGAGAGAGAGAGAGAGAGAGAGAGAGAGAGAGAGAGAGAGAGAGAGAGAGAGAGAGAGAGAGAGAGAGAGAGAGAGAGAGAGAGAGAGAGAGAGAGAGAGAGAGAGAGAGAGAGAGAGAGAGAGAGAGAGAGAGAGAGAGAGAGAGAGAGAGAGAGAGAGAGAGAGAGAGAGAGAGAGAGAGAGAGAGAGAGAGAGAGAGAGAGAGAGAGAGAGAGAGAGAGAGAGAGAGAGAGAGAGAGAGAGAGAGAGAGAGAGAGAGAGAGAGAGACACAGAGAGAGAGAGAGAGAGAGAGACAGAGAGAGAGAGAGAGAGAGAGAGAGAGAGAGAAAAACGACAGAGTTGAAGGCCAACACAGAGGGAGACAGACAAACAATGGATGTGCAGAGGAATGGGGGCCAAGAGATTATGCATGGGGTGAACAATACTGATACAAAAGGAAACTCTTTGGAGGGAAAACTGGAGACTTGGAAGGAGCAGGGATTGGGGACAAAAGGTCATGCTTTTTGGATTGGGGGACGATCTGAGATGGTGGTGAACAGCTGTCTTGAAGACCTGGAGGGTAGAATGAGATTGAAGAGATGAGCCAATAAACCTTACAAACATTCTCATGTCGATTCCAGGCATAGGGTGTCAAGCCCACACACGCGCATCATGCATGCTACGAGAAGACCACGCCCTGCACTGTCCTCAACACCTAATGCTGGCACACCTTTTTTGAATCACCTGTGGCAGGTCAAGTGACACATCTCACCCAATGGGGTTTAGAGACCTGGTTCACACCCCATTTGAATTTGAAATGGTCATGAATTATAACGATATGACATCATTAACATGCAACAAACATAAATATAAATATTGGAATTTTCATTCAACTATAAATGTCATAATAATTGTTTTAATTATTAGCAACAAATTTCGGTTTCGAAAATGTTCTTAATTGTAACGCGATCAATTTCACCAACTGCTGCATCATAACATCAAAATGGTTATGCCTTTATGACGTCGCGTATCGCCACGTTCTTTGTGACTCCCCGCCAATGGTACGGTCCGTACCGTAGAGGGATGAAGAAGAAGAGCGTGTGAGTGTGTTCGCGTCACATTGACTGGAGCTCGGCGAAGCGCTCGCGCTCCCTCGTCGGCGTGATGTCCGTGGATTTCAGTCAAGAGGGAGTCCTCAGGTTCCTGCTGGAGAAAGGCGGCCGAAGCTCGAACACCGAGCTCCTGGCGAGGTACAGCTCTTTCCTGAACGATCCACAGAACAAGAGCGCTGCCCGCGAAGCGTTCAAGGGATTTGTGAACGCCTTGGGCTTAGTGAACACTGAGGATGGAGTCAAGTACATCATGCTCAAGAAGAAGTTCAGGCACCTGTTGGAGGATCATGGGGCGCCGGCGTCTCAAGAACGCGCTACTGATCTCCAGGATTCCCGGGAAAATGTCCGGCTCCCCATTCCAGCCCTTCAGACTCAGGAGGAAAAGCCCGGTGGAAGTTCATCGGTCAGTAAACGGGAACAGGTCACCGAGGCGATGGTCGGATCTCCTGTTTCTCCAGTCCCCCATTGTGTCCAATGGGACAAGGACAATCGTTTTGAGGCCAACTTGGGGGATCCAGGTGGATTGCCCCATTCTCCCACAGGTCAGTCGAGGAAAACGACAATTGAAAAAAATGTTTCAAGGATTCAGTCGCAAATTAAATCGACATTGGAGACAAACATCGGAAATAAATGTGGTCTTGATCCTGGTAGTCACCAAGACTTAAGTAAACGTGACAGCAGTAAAGCTTCCGAATCCAGCGAAGTCGGTGCAGAACCTAACACGTTTGAACCTTCAAATGGTGTGACCAGTGTTGAGAGCATGTCCATCAATTGTGGTCGACAAGATGACCAATGTATGACAGAGCTTACAGACGTTATGAACTTGAAGAAATCCAGTGGTGACCTTCTCTCGGGAGGGGTAATGACCGGTCCTTCGACGCTGTTACAAAAAGGTCTCTGGACGGGTGAACCACAACATCGAAAAAACATTGACAAGAATGGCTTCAGCAATGCAGTTGGCAATTTGACCAAAAGTGACATTGATAGGACAAGCGTGACGCAATCCAGCGACGATGATGTCAGCAGCAACCACAGTGGTCCTCGGCTAGCTCTTGATCCGACGGAGCATGAATGGATGATTCGTGCTGCGGAGGGAAATTGGGAAGCTCTGCGTACCATGTTGCTCAGCGATCCAGGACTAGCACTAAGAAGAGATCCATTGACTGGCCTAACTGCCCTTCACTGGGCTGCCAAGCACGGCTCGGCAGACATCATACCGTTGCTTTTAGCAGCAGCGGAAAAAACAGGCCATCGTCATGAGAACGGCGGTGTAAATATGCGCTCGGCCGGTGGTTACACACCACTGCACCTCGCCGCCATGCACGAGTCTCTCGACGTGGCCAAGATGCTTGTCGGGGCCTACGAAGCCAATGTCAAATCGCGAGATTATGGCGGCTTTAGGCCCTGGCAATACTTGCAGGCGACCGCCAGATGGGATATGAAAGACCTTCTTGGAGCACCAGAGATTGAAGACGACGAAGATATGTGGCTGGATAATCAACGACAACCACAAAGTTGGCGCAGCCGACTCAGCAAAGCACAACTCGGTGGTTTCCGGCTGCGCAGCCAATCAGCCGAAAATGGTTCAGACGACGAGGTGGATGGTGGAGGTGGAAGGAGTGGGGCAGGCTCACGACATGATCATCTGCAATCACTGGTCAACCACAAAGCATCTTTTGTGAAGTTCTTCCGTCCACAGATCAGCAAATCACAAAGAACGCATTCCACAACCATGATGTCCACAGAAGAGCAAGAAGCAGAAGAGCCAGATGAGTCATGATAGCTTGTTGAGAGATAGATTAATTATTGATCACTTGATATAAATTCTATTTACATTTTTGTATTATAGATATGTATCACAGTCCACATAGCTTCAATGGTTCCACTTTGTCCATATCCTTCTCTGTTTCTTGTTTGTATACCATTAACATCAGAAATTTAACTCTTTTATACATATGATGTTGCATTACATAATCTTGAAAAAGAAATTTTTAATTTTTTGCACTCTTATTGACATTTCCTTTGTAGATCTTTCTTTGATATTTTTGCATAAATTTGCAGGAGACACTTCCTGGTTGTAATCCAAACCCGTGAATATTATATTTAATTGCAATATTTTGAGCTTTCTGACCGAGAGCTTTTTCTCTCGCGGACATGCGGACACTGCGGGGACAGTGAAACAGTGAAATCCTCTGTGTCAGAGGCTACCTATGTGTAGTGGAATATAGTGACAGGCTGTTGATTTGAATAATTATACTTGTTGAAGAGGTGGGCTGACAGAATGGCCGAGAGGTATGCACACTCACCTGGGTTTAAATTCCCACCTCGATAAAAGCTGTCATCCTGGTGTTTCGCAAGCAGGGTCATTCATCAATGTGTGGTCGTCTCTTGGATGTACGTTAAATTGGCCATTCCGTTTGCCCGCATTAGTTGGTGGATGTTAAAGATCCCACGGTGTTCTTCATGAAGACTAGGCAAGCTGTCACCATCACCCTGAACAAATTCCCAAATTCTGCCCAGAAAACTTAGTCAAACATCACGTCTTGCCAGCCGGTTCGTGAAAGACTTAGGCCAAAAACTTGGGCCACAAGGATGTGGGAATAACTGTGGCCGTTGGAGAATTAGAAGATACTTGTTGATCATGTGCATAGGACGCTGTTTTTTATGCTTTGTAAAAGAGGTTTAAAATGTTTTACTCTTCCTACGCCTGTATTGTATTGTATGTAGTTTCATGTAGGGTTGAATTCTTTTGTGAACAGTTTGCAAGACTCGGTGTGTGATGTGGCATCAGTAGGTGGTGGGAGGGAGGGAGTGAGGATGGGTTCTGCATGTTGGGGCAGTTTCAGTGGTAGGTGATAGAGTGTTTATGTGATATCCTGATGACAATTGTGGATACAATTTCAGCCACTTGCAGACAACCTCCTAAAGTGTTGCCATTGAGTCAGCTGTTTTTGACTGTTTTTACTCTAGACGACCCCCCCAGGGTGCACTTTATAATGTTGACCAAGCAACCCATGGTGCATTGATAAATAATGTCTGTTTCCTTCTGTCTAGTTAGACGCATTTAAAGTTCACTTTAACCCTTTTTCAAAACTTTTAGCACTTTCAAAAGCACCGTAAGACGTCACATATGGAATTGTAATACAATTATTATTTGTTTTTGTTTTTTTAAATGGAGGGTTTAGGAGCGGGCTGGTGGGAAGTTGTAAAATTTTGTGCAATTTGGATGTACTGCTTTGTCTTCTGTTGTAATGACGACACGGACACACAATTAAGCCATTTACACCCAGGAATTGATGTTTTCTTTGTTTGAACATGCTTGTACAGTATTATAATACTGTACTGTAATTATTTTACCTGCTACACCAGTTGTTTGATGACTGTTTTTGAACACCTCGTACTATTAACATTCCCCGGGTATCATGAATGCACCCTTTTGAGCTGCACTTCGTACTTTGGACGTGTCTGGTTCATATCTGATGTTTGTTTTGCTGAAAGACTCGTGATGCAGTCTGTTTGACAAGCCATATGTAATCTTGAAATCGATACACGTGGCGTGTACTTTGGACACCACATGTATACCTACCTACCTGGGCGTGTGAGGACCCTTTGATTAATTTCATGATCCGGTACAATAAAGATCTGTTTTGTACTGTTTTTGTACAAGCGTGATGTTTCTGTGTGCAGCAGATAAAAAAACACTTCAAGATACCTATCCACCGAGTGCCTCCGGCCAACGTATGGCGATTGTAAAGATTGTCGAGTCTTCAATATCGTTTTACACGAAGAAAAACACGTCATGAGGGAGAGATGGAGAGATGCATAAGAGAGTCCAGAACTTATGGTTCTGATGTACAAAAAACTCTCTAACAAATGGTCTGTGCTGTTGAAGTAGTTTCTTGGTGTGGCTTATCCTGGGAGGTTTGCCATTGCCTTTCCAGCAGTAGTTTGGGCAGGAATTTGTAATTTGTTCATGGTGCATTGAGTGATAACTCTCCTAGTTTTCATGAAGGACACAATGGGATTTTTGACGTTCACCAACTTGGATTGAACATATCATCTTGGACTTTAACTTACAGACAGTTATCTTGGATTGAACGAAAAC
Organism: Eptatretus burgeri; assembly: GCF_056783735.1. Taxonomy (NCBI): domain Eukaryota; kingdom Metazoa; phylum Chordata; class Myxini; order Myxiniformes; family Myxinidae; genus Eptatretus; species Eptatretus burgeri. The sequence goes on from NC_140973.1 coordinate 61,119,614, forward strand.
CTTTAAAAAAAAAAAATCTTCTTCTCGGAAACTGCTGAACAGATCGAAGGAAAACTTTATATTGTTGCAGTTCTGGAAAACCACATACCTTCAAGGCAATGGCACACAATATACAGCAATCCCAAAGCAGTTATTTCAATAGTATGTGTATTAGTTATTCCCTTCCATATGTCTCGTGGGTAAAAGGGAAAAGATGCGTTGCATGAGACTCTTGTAGTTAGGTCTCATATCTTTTTAACCTTCACTTTTTCTTTGCTACACCTCTTTCTTTTACACGAAACATGCAAGCAAGCATGCACGCCAATCATTAGGAAACTTTTAGGGCACTCGGTTGAGCGCATACCTCCGCCACGTAATGCCTGACCCACGAGAACAGATCGGGCCCAATACAATTTTTGAAATATCATGCTATACAGTACTACATCGTTTTTGGCCCGATCTCTCAATGGTGAAAATCACTTAAAAAATTAAATAATTCTCGTATCCAGATCCGGATTCGGATTTTCACCAAAATCGAAGCGATTTGTCATTGCCAGACACCTAACGTGTCCACCAAGTTTCGTCGGAATCCGCCCACAACTTTTTGAGATATCGTGTTATATATTGGGTGGTCCCAAGACTACCCTTATTCTCAGGTTTTCCGTCTGTATGTCTGTCTGTTTGTATGTAATGGACAGCTCTGGAGGCCAGAGGAGTCAACCGATTTTGATGAAACTTGACTGGTAGGTTCATACCAGGATCTAGTTGTATTCTTTTGAGCACCGTTGCTATGGATGCCACCGTTGCCTAGCAACGGGACTTTGGGAAAAAAATTTAAATCCGAATTTTTTTTTTTTCGAAAATCAAAAATCGGCTTCCGCGCTTTTATGGGCGCTATAATCAATCTCTTTATCAAAAATTTTCAGCCCGATCCGTCAAAAACTGTATGACTAGTATGCAATTGTATTACTATATGCTTTCACCCCAACGTTCGCATTGGGATTCCCTAACGTAGGGTTAGGGAATCGAACACAAATGATGAATGGACAGTTGCTCGTCATGTTCCTATATGGAACAACAAACGGCAAAAATGCCATCTGATGTGTTCTCTTATCTACATATTTCAAATTCGCCTTAGTCTTGCGACCATCCATGTCGCCTACCGGCTTGTCAGTTTATAGCCCAGGAGTTATAGCCCAGGAGTAATAATTCCGGGTTTAGACCCGGAAAAAAATTATAACAACCTGAAACTTTCAGGAAATGTTCAGAAAACTGTCAGGAATAACATACTAAAAGTCCCCAAGGATCTCCCTTGGGGCTTTTGAGAAATTCAAGATGGCGTTCAAGATGGCCGCCAGCTTGAGATTTTCTCATTTCAGGCTTAAAACATCATAAAAATGCAAATAATGAATCTAAACATACGTTTTTTGTTTCAGGAATTCAATTTCAACAATATTTTGAAGATTTAATGAAATCCTCATGTAGTTATACATAGGTCTAAACCTATGAACTCCTGGGCTATGAACAATTTTCACCATATCTGTGGTAATACTATAGAAACCTTAAAAAATAGAGTAAAATAAGAATATTCATGTATTGTATTAAATACATTAACAAAAACGATTAACAAAACAATTACAAATGTAAAAACTTGTGAAACATATTTACAACATGACACATGTTCACCCTCAGTCATCATCCTCATCATCAGTTTCTGGAGAAACAGGAGTTGATTCTTCAGTTTCTCCCTCAGCATCCAGCAAGGATGGCATTGGTGCTGCATTGTTGCAGGTTTGACCAGTGCACTTTGTACACAGGGCAGAGCAGTGCATCCCCATCTTCCTGCAGCCACATGACACTCCACAGCCATCTGCTCTGCAGCCACAAGAGATCATGTTGAGCAGAGTGTCTGGAGCAATGGGACGGTCAGTGTCAACTGGAGTCAGGATGTCCTCCAGTTTCCATCCTCATGCTGTTGGCTGCAAGGGCCTCCCCAGTCCCCATCCATTCCTGAATAGTGAGATATGTTCTGAAGGAATGTTGCTTGGCTGCAGCACTTGTTGGAGGCAAAGTTGCCAACTGGAACGTTGAGGAAAGTGACGTTCTGCTGATTGCCTTGTTGTAGGCGATGTAGCGGAACACGTCCGGTGATGCACAACTGAATGCACCATAGAGCTTCAGGAGGAAGCTTTCACCTGCTTCTTGTACTTGCTGATGAGTGCTCTCCGCATTGATGAATGTGTTGAGTAGGTCATACTCCTTATTGTTATGCACCAGATTGAATGCCTTGCGCTTCCCTTGGCGATACAGAGCAGACACGGTGTCGCATCCAGTTATGGCATGCAGCACCATCAGATATTTACTTGTGTCACCAATGCTTGCTTGAATGTCGTGAACTCTGTAGAGTGTTGTGGGGTTCTTGCAGCATAACATGTATAGGTCCATGTTTGTGGTTGCTAGAGTCACCAGCATTACCAGCAGGTCAGTGTCAGTTCCGACAACAACCACCGGTTTGCCAGGCGCTGCCAAAGACAGAGCAGTTGACACAATCAAGGCATCTGCATCAGCTTGCGCCTGCTTCACCTGGATGCCTGCTTGATTCAGCAAGCCACTGAGCATCTCTATGAGACGCTCCTTGTTGCGGTTATTTGCCAGAAATGCTGCCTGAGTAGTAGTGGTTTGCATGTTCTGGTCAAATAGGATGTCACCGGATGTTGACTTCTTTGCCCTGCGTAGTTGCTCTGCTGCCTTGGTTGAGACGGTTCTGTAGCCATCGAACACAGTAGTAATGCCAACCCCATAATGATTCAGGATGTAGGCAATGTAGCACTGACACACACCTACATAGGTTGATGGCTGTGGCCAGAATACTGATTGCAACAGATGGCCTCCATCTATGACAAACTGGCAGTTGTTTGGAACGTTGGGTTGTACAGGGGCAAATGACTTGAGGAGAGTACCTAGGGCACTATTGGTTGGTTTCCGCATGGCACCATCAAGAAACGGGGATGGAGGTTGAGGAGCCAGCTCATATGACATGAACTGCTTCATGTCAGAACTCGTCTTGAGGACACAAGTGATCCTGTTGAAGAAGAGAGTGGGATTCACCTCTGTGTTTTGCCCCCTGACGTTGATGATTTTCTTATCTCCCATAGTCTTGACTTTGTCACTGCGATGCAGGGTGATCTCTGTGAACTGCTTCCCTGTAATTTTAGATGCTGCAGCTTCACCAATCTGCACGGCATTGTCACAGTTGACAGATGTGTCAGCTACAACACCAGTGGAAATAGACACTCGGCGATTAGGCTGGTAACCTGCAAATGGTGGATGTGCCTGCAGCCACTGGAGGAAGACATCGTAGTCTTTCTTGTCTGTAGCCTGAGTGGATGAACAAAGATCTTTGTGTTGTTCAGAGGTAGCAGTGTGTACACCAGTGAACTTCTCCAAAGCATCGCACAAAGGAACACAGTGAGGCAGTGCATGCACCCATTTGGTTAAGGTGCTGTCTGTTATCCCTCTACCATGTGTCATCCCTCCACTGGTTTTCAGCATCCTCATCAGGAACTGCTCGATTGTCTGGTCGGAGAAGTTGCCAGACCAGAACTCATTGGCTCGGCAGATGGTGAAATAACCCTTTGCAGAGAACAACGTGTACTCCTCAGGTGGCATGACTTGTGCAATGGAGTTCATCTGCTGTAAGTACAGTCTGCCAGACTTGGCATACGGTAGATGACCTGCTGCATGGAAATGCAGGATCATCTCCTGCACACAGTGAAGATGAAGCTTCCAGTTGCCAGTCCTCTCAGCTCTGATGAAGTTGAGCATGAGCAACACCTGGTGGATGTAGTGCACCCATAACTTCCCCGTTCTGCTCTGTGTGGCAGCTTGATCGAGGTGGTGAGTGAGAAACTGTTGAAACTCTTGCAGACTTTCATCTTCATCTATCTCAGCAGCATCTTCATCTTAGTCCACTGTGTCCTGGTACAGACTGACCAGATGTTCGTTGTTAGTCTGGCTCTCCCAGTCTGACTTGTCTAGCAGTACATAGGTGAGGGCCAGCAAGGTCAGAACGTGGGCACGCACTGCTCGAGAGAAGGCATGACCTGTGAGCATATGCACCACTGAACCTTTGGCATACACTTGTTCCCACAGGTTTTCCAACCCGCTCCCTGTCATGATCTTCCCAATGCTGCCTCGGTAGGACATCAGCAGGTGGAAGCCACCAAGGCGCACCACCACTTTGTCCAAGTCTCTGGAGGCAGCAACAATTTCAGAAGCCTTTTCATACAGAGGCTGATCAAATGTTACTGGGCAGATCTTGAGGTTGTGCTTGTCACATTGTGTCTGTGCAAAGCACAGTGCAATGTAGATAGTGCTGGGGTTGTTTGGTTCCAGATTGATGAATGGCAGAGTCTCAATTCTGGAGGTTTGGAACTCATCACTTTTCAGAACAGTTTTCATGAAGCCACTCCAAGCCAGACACGGTGTTAAGTTCAACATGAACCCAAGCATCCAAATGGAATCAAGAGCTGATGCTTGCAGTTTGTGAGTGTCGGAGATCTGCAGAGGCTCTACTGTAACTGACTGCAAAGCAGGAGCTGCAGGTTTGCTGTATGTCTTGATGGGTATGTGCCCAAAAGTGCCAACTGCTTCAGCTGGGGGAGTTGCATTGTGCGTTTGACAGGAGACTTTTCTACTGTTCCGGGTGGTGATACACAAGCTATGCCACCCATGGCATGGAAAGTGTTGTACCCAGTTAGTGTAGCAACATTGAAATCTGCATTATCAAATACACACTGGGTGAAACCATTGAGGCCATAGGAGGGCTCACCAGCGGATATGAGGCTGTTTTCAAATCGCTGGACCTCCTTGTAGTCATCTGCAAAACTGATGCGACTGAGGATGTCTATCAGCTCGCGAGAGGCATACTTGCGATGTATGTACACTGCTATTGTAAGTAGCACTGGTGAAATGAAAGACCTTGGTCTGCAGGCAGAAATGACAGAATGGTCAATGGCAGTGCATCGCCGACTCACTACAGCAGCATTTTTGCCCTTTGGGTCCAACAACTTGTGCAAGAAGAGCTCCAGAGACTCAGGAATCAGAGGAACCATTTTCAGTTTCTTCCAAGGTTGGATAGTCATCGAGATCATACACTGACAAACGAATCTCATCACGAATAATTGAAGCTGCCATTTCAATTATTCTTTCATTTTCACAAGCTTTGTCAGCTGCTTGATCTGCCACCAACCTCTGACGAAGTATCGGGTGAGCAGATTCACAGACACTGACTATGCTGGATTTTCCAGGGAGGCTTGTTATAATATCATCTTTGTATCGCTCTTTCAGTTTCTGTTTGAAGTACTTGAGAGAATAGCCTTCCTCACCATTCAAGAATGTTTCCATGTGCTCCATGAGGTCAGAAACTGCATATTGACATTCGTCATTGTCATCTATATATGCACATAGCTCATTGAAAGCTGAAATCCTTTGTACATCAACTGGTTTGCCAACAGGTTTCAACTTTTGTGGGTTCGAAAGAAATTCCTGGGCACAGGCACGATGGTATTTTGCTTCTGCGGCAACCAAATCAATGTTTGCTTCTATTCTTTTGGTAACTGCCTCTCCCCACTCATCACCCCTCCCTGTTGCCATTTTCAACACATTGTTCTTGAACTCTATTGTCTCTACATTGCTTGTTAACTTTCTGCGTTTCGTTTCAAGTCTGCTGCTAGTAATCAGTACTTCAGAGCAGAAAAGGCAGTGTGTAGTGATGTCAAACAAAGGAGTTCTGGACCGCAGGGTGGGTTGTTTAAATTCCCCATCTGCCGCTGATTTCTCAGACTTTCTCGGCTCAGATCTGATGGATGATTCCCAGGTGTAGGCTTTTCTACAGGCAATGTCAAGTGTCAGTGACTCCTGTATCTGTAGAAGTTCAGGAAGACCATCCTGTCTCTCAAGGCTTGCAGCTACTAGAGTTGTCCTTCCTTTGGGTCCAACTTGCACAAAATCCTTCATGCATAAGTCCTTACAAATGATGCACGACTCCATCTCCTGCTCTGAAAAGAAAACATTGTATTGTGCATCTCAGCCATATTAAATATGTAATAAGTTGATTTTATCTTAAAAATAACCATAGTAATTGATTCTTTGTAACTTAAAATCTATGTTTTGACCCATTATTTTTAATTGTATGATGATTTCAGCTTGAAATATGAGAAAATCTCAAGCTGGCAGCCATCTTGGACGCCATCTTGAATTTCTCAAAAGCCCCAAAGGGCATTCTTGGGGACTTTTAGTATGTTATTCCTGACAGTTTTCTGAACATATCCTGAAAGTTTCAGCTTGTTCTAAATTTGTTCTGGGTTTGACTCAAATTTAACTTAATACTCCTGGACTAATAGCACTATCTCTCAACGGTGAAGAATCACTGAAAAAAAAATGATCAGATCCGGATCCAAATTCACATCTTCACCAAAATCGAATCTTCGTGCTTGTCACACAACCAACATGTCCACCAAGTTTTGTCCAAATCCGTCCACAACTTTTTGAGATATCCTGTACACAAACAAACAGACACAAAGGGGTGAAAACATAACCTTCTTCACCTTCGGTAGCGGAGGTAATAAGCAAACAGGTGGTGAGAGTCTTCAATATTTTCGTGCTGCGAGCACATCCCGCAGATTGGCACATCGAGACATCTTCGGTCCTTTGGAGTTTTCACACCAATTCTCCATTCAAAACTGCGTGCCAATTCCCAACCGCCATTTCACCTCAGACCTTCATTTTGTTCACCAAACCATACCACACTCACCACAACCACTTCATACAACTGATAAAAAAATACCTCTGCAACAACTCACGTTTACACGTGACCTTCATTCATCAATCTCGCGATGGATGCCACGTGGCAGGCACCTCTCGCTCCGGATGCCATGTGGAAATCATCACTCGCTACAAATGCCACATGGCCACCATCTCTCACGATGAATGTCACAACAGCACCCTGCTCTACGAGTACCGCAACTGCCTCATGGTCGTCAAATCCGCATCGTAACCTCAAGGGAGAGAGACATTGGTCAGGCTATTTCAAGGCATAACGTGAGGCGCGAACGAGCTCTGCTGCTCGTAAAGGGACATACGGGTAGCACAGTGATTTATCTACAATTCCATGTTGGAATGAAGACCAGCGCAAGTTCGGGGCCGGAGAGCACATCAGAAGACCACAGCCCCATATTAAACACAGAGCTCTGACGCTTGAAAAGGTCAGTGAGCAATTGACCCATTTTTCACCTTCGAGGCCTGGCGGGGCGTGATTACAACCGCTATGGCCCAATCGGGGAGCGGGATTTCATCTACAGCTCATTTTGATCTGATTCTCGGCCCCTCCCCTCATCCGGGCTCATAAAAAGGGCAGAGCGGAGCAGATCAAGGTTCTTTTTCACCATTTTTGTTGGTGCATCGCTGCTGATGTTTGTCCTTTCGTCCATTCGCTTATTCATCATGATCGGGGCTGTTGGTGGTGCTGTAGAGGGAACCGCGGAGCCAGACGAGAATGCCGAGTGGAGCAGTCGGCGAGTCGGTGGATCATCGGTGCAGAGCGAGAGGTGCCGCGAGTCTCCGTGACTAAATGAGGTGGTTGGGGGGGGGGGGTCGCTTACTGCTGCCATTAGGCAGAGCCACTCCATTGCAAGCGATCCTCATTAGGTTACGTACACCTACTTGTACAGATTCTTACATAGATTTGATGGGGACTTTCTTCTCATGCATCTTTTTCTACCATCTCTCCATCTCTTTCTCTCGTCTCCTGAGGATGCACAATGGAGCATCAAAACGGATGAAGCCCTACTGTTCTTTTATCGGCAGGAACTAAAGGAGTGAACTGAACTGACTTCACCTACCTTACATTTTTCCTCTCACACTACGCTGCACCCCCATGTTGCACTACACTCATACCTCACCCTCCCACACTCTAGACACATCTAGTATTCCTCCCACCTCCTTTTTCCGAAGCATTCTGATCTCTGTTGGTGTGCCGACCACACCGGGTTTTGAGAGGTCGTATTGAGAGAGGAGCTTCTTTCTCTCTGGACTATCTCTAATTTTCCTCGGATTTTTGTGTGCGTGTGTGATGGCGTCTGTCATCACGTAAATTCAGACTGCTTAAGATCTAACGGGATAAGATCTAACAGGATAACTCTGCTCTGTATCTCCTTTTGTGATATTGTTTGCCTTTTGCCGCACCACACAAATTCCTTGCTTTCCCTGCTGTACATTGCAGTAAATCCCATTTTCTGTGCCACATAACTTTCCTTGCATTCTGGTTTTAAATAAATGCGCCGTTTAGAAATGTTCCCAGCTCGTTTTCGTCTTTTCCTTCATTGGTGCAGCATGGCCCACACCCCAGCTTAGCCATGACGTTATTCCGCAAAGATTTGTTTCATAGCCAGTACGTACTTGGCAGTTCTGTTCGGTTGCACCTGATCTGGAAGATAATCTGGTTAACACAAGTACGTACCGAGGGCGCATTCCC
>NC_140973.1:61135625-61143125 GCF_056783735.1 Eptatretus burgeri
AGGTCGCGCCGTCGGCCTCCCTGGTGTGCAGCTCCCGGCACCGACGCGAGCACCCCCTCGTCTGCCTTCGCCGCCGCCGCCTCTCCACAGCTCCGTCCTCTTCGCTCCGACTCCAACTCCGAACTCTTCCTCCTGCGAACTTCCCAACTGCACTCAACTCCAACGCACACGACGACGACGACGACCACGACCCTTTTCTGACGAACGCAGCCGCTTATATAAGCCCCGTGGCTTCGCCTTTGACCCCCTGCCTTCGACCTTTCACCTCGCTCCCCATTGGCCCGAGAAAAAGTGGGCGTGAATGCATTTTGATCCATGAATTTGCATATAGCGACCGCCCTCCAACGCCCTGGAGGCGGGGCCAAATCGCCCCTCGCTCACCGATTGGACGGAACAAAAGTGGGCGTGAGTCGTTTTTGATCCGTTTTTGGAGCGGAAAATCCGTGGTTTTGTACACGCTGTTCGGCGCGCGCCCTGCACGAGTCCAATACCGGTACCCACAAGCGGCGCAAGAACGGTGGCGATGCGACGGTTGCGAGGTGTGACGGGAAAGGTCGTGGCTGTTGTGGTGAAGCGGCGTTGTGGTGGGTGGTTGATGTTGTGACGACTGTTGAGACGTGGTTGGTGGTGGTAATCATGGCGGTTGGTCCAAAATAAAGATAGCAAAAGAAAAACGGCTATCCTGAAGAGTCGCAGCACGCATGAATGACATTTATTCCCTCTAGACAACGGGTTTGGGCCTAACTACACATATACTTACCGAGATATCTCACCTAAGGGGCCTGAATGGTGGTTTGCGAATTTGGTAACCACAACACTACCCCCTCCCCTTTTTACAGACTCGTCCCGAGTCGTCAAATTTTCGTGTGCCATCATGTGTAGTTTTCCCCGAGTACATTTTACCTACGGATCCCTGAGTGCGACATTCATGGTATTCGTGTCCCCAAAATAAATAACCTGAGGGCTGCGTAACTACCTAAACAAACTCACTCACACGGACGACTTAAATAAAATTGCCGGCGCTAGGACAGACATGCCGGGGGCGCACTCATATTTACAGTACATCTTAACCTTAACTTACAAATTTTACACTAAACCATGGCCCAGGATCAATGAACTCTGCAAAAGAAAAGCAGTTAGCAGGGAGCCAGGCTGCTCGCATGCAGTCTCTGGCTCAAAACAATGCAGGTGACAGGGAACGTGGCTGGCTGCTCACACGCAGTCCAAGGCCTTCCCTTTTGAACTGAACGCAGTGAACCACAACGGTGCATGGGCCGCACAAACGCAGTCTCCGTGCCAGCTCAAGTGGCACACGCAATGAGGACAACGAATGGATGGATGAATGGATGGACGCAAACACGGTGCACGGGCCGCCACTGCAGGCCCGTGTTGTAGCTGCCAACAGGGCAGTTCTCGCAGCTTGCAAACTGTTGCCTTGATCCTGGCGCACATGGCAATGAACAGGGGGGGGGGGGCAAAGCAAAAATTGAACGGGGCTGGTGAACAGGGGCAGTGGGCATGGCATGGCAAAGGCAGCAGGCAAACACAGCCCGCAGAAGAACTGGCCGGCACAGGCCTTGAAGAAAAACAGCCAGCCGGCAGATGAAGTGGGCCGGCACAGGCCTTGCAGCACAGCAGCTGCAGACGATCCAGCCGGCACAGGCCTCGCAGCAAAACAACAGCTGCCGATGAAGTTGGCCAGCCTTTGCCGTTCCGTGGAGGTTGGTGGAGGGAGTGCGGTGGTGCTGGCCACTTGGAAGGCGGGCTCGGACCTACCTACCTGTCTCCCTCCCAACCTATCGCCTTTGCCTGTCACTGTACATACCCACTCCCGTAATTTGTCAAACCCCAATTTAGCCCCAACTTATTTTTTTATTTTTTTTTTTATTTCTACTTCCCCACTATAAATCGTCCCCTAACCCCCTTTATCGTCCTTGTTCGGCTAACCTATCCTGTCACCTAGCCTACTCCCAACCCCTACGTTCCCTTCCCGGAGGGGAATAAGGGAGAGCTAACGTCCTGTGTCGAGGCCCAACGAAGCCTCAGAATGGCCTCCCCAGAGTTCGGCGATCTATAACCAAAGTGGGTCCAGCGGCCCACAACGACAGCGAGAGGATGGATGGTGCGGAGGGGTACATCTCCTAATCTACCCTAACCATTTAACTGTTAAACTACTCCGGGGCTTTCAACAAGCGCCTCTCGCTTAAACTATTGGTTCTAACAACCCAGATTCCCGTCGCCTGTGTTGGTGTCCTCACAATTTCGGGCCTCGCCCCCGCAATTTTCTCTCCGTGCCCTCACACGGTCTCCTGGCTGGGACACGTGGCTCCCTTTGGCAGGCACGACCCTCTGCCGAATCTCCCGCTATGGCACCCCCGGGCACTACACTGCCTCCGAGCCTACCAGCTCCCTAACACCGGGGAGTGCCCCCCATGGCACCTCCCCTGAAACGCACACGTGGCAGGCCGGCCTCCCGGGCCCCTTTCCGAGGGTCACCCGTGCCCACAACACTGCCCACGCGGCTAATGGCGCCCCGGGCCCCCGCACCAAGCAGGCGCACCAGTGCCCACTACTCTATCCCGGCCCCCCATGGGCCCATGGCCTACCGCGGCCGACTAGCCTGGTGCCCGGGGTACCCACTCAGCGATACTCAGCTTTCGTAGCCACGCTCCCAAGCCCGTCAACAGGGCTCCTGCACCCCTCCAAATGGGTCTCGAGCCTACTTTCCCACCAACAACAAAACGACCTCCATTTTTCAATTTGACTAACCCAGCTAACTCACTCTACACTGACCCCGGGGTCCCTTGGGCGGGAGTCACTCCTCCCCCCAATCACTCATCGCACCATGCATTCCCCATTCGCTCCATACACACAGACCCGCTGGCCTCACTCACTCAACATGTACACGTACTCACCTCACAACCCACAACTCTTCAACACACACACCGCTGAACTCTGCCATCCTCCTAACTGCATCCCCTAACTAACTCGTGCTCCCACGTCGTCCCTTAAACTACAGCACGTTCCTTTTAACACTACGTTGCTAAACTACATCCCCTCTACACATTCACAAGTCTGTCACTGTCTCCAAAATAATCCCATACTCCATTTTCCCAACCTAAAGCTCACTAAATCCCTCTAACTCATCCATTCCACGGACTCCATGAGGACTTACCCCTGCCCCATGAAGTCGGTCTAGCAAAGCTAACCCTTCCCCCTAACTAGTTTCCATCCTGTGCCCAGGTCAAGGGGGTCTTCCACCCCTTGCCCAGGAATCCTGTGCACCCGAAAGTGAGGCTTGCTTTTTTTTTTCCATGCGCAGCACCTGCGCGGCAACTCGCAGCTCGCGCCCTTTACACCTGGCCGTGACGTCATGCAGCTGCACGTGTTCCTCGTCCCTCCTTGGACGGTACCATCCGGCAGGGATACCCCTCCTGCCGGATTCCAACCCCGCGTGCAGCCATGACGTCACCGTGCGCATAAAAAAAACACAAGCCCCACGTCTCGAGGGGTTCCCCACGTCTCGAGGGGTTCCCCACGCGAACACATGTGCTTTGCCCGTTGGAGCTTAACACACACGATCGCGTGGAGAACCCGTCCGGTCCAAATCCGAAATCCTGCCTAAACTTTGTCCGTCCGCGGGATCGGCAAATCCACCGCGTGCGTTTCCGGACCGGGACTTCACTCTCGCAAGCGAGCACGTGGTGGTCTCGTGCGTTGCACAGCACGGACCTCGTGCTCACTGCTGGGTGAACCCGGCACGGTCCCCGAAACAACTACAGCCGCGACTCGGCTTCCTTTCCTCACATGTCGCCGTCGTCGCCTCCATTCCACCCACGCACACCTGCGTGTTACGACGCTCACACTCCATTCCGTTACATTCACACCGGGAGACGCGGCTGCGTGCTCCCGCATGCCAACCGACATCTCCCTCACATACCGCTCTCTCACACACACGGTCTCCCTTGCACACAGCGACCTTGCACACGGCCGTTCACTCACGCATGCTACCTTTCTCGCACACGTGGCTCCACGCACTCGCGGCCTTTCACTCACTCGTAGTGCCTCACTCACACACGCGGGGGCACTCACCCGCGGTGCCTTATCCACACACCGTGCCTCACTCACACACGCGGGGGCACTCACCCGCGGTGTCTCACTCATACACCGTTCCTCACTCACACACGCGGGGGCACTCAACCGCGGTGCCTCATCCACACACGGCGTGCTGGGAAGCACGTACTCTGGCACCATCGCCACCACACCACTCACACACGGGGTCGCTTCCACACACGGGGACGCACTCACGCCTTGCACCACACACACAGGGACAACCACACTGGGGATTCGTGTCCCCACAAGGATCTCCGGGGCCTCTATACCCCCAAGCTCTCCGTGCACCTGTCCACAGCACCCGTCCCCTCAACCTCACAAAGCACGACCGAACCCACCTGGTCGTGACTCGCCTCAAGGGGGCATACTCCCTCCCCGCGTTCCTGGAGGAGGCCATCCAGCTGCTCGCACTGGGTCCCTACACGCTCCGCGAGCTCAACCTCACTATCCTCCACTACCTCCGTGTGTGCGTCTCTAGCCTTGTCTTCATCGTGCAGTCTCTCCTCTATCGTTCCCATCTCCCGTGTCTCTGCCAACTCAGTCACCTCTTCACCCTTTACCTCCCTTGTCTCAACTATTATTTCCGTTGTCGTCACCTCGTGTCTCGTCTCGCACGTTTTGGTCTCCCCATTTAATTTTTCCCTTTCGGTCATCGTCACGACCCTCGCCCAACACGTCCCCCGAATTATTTTTTCACCCGCCTCCACCGCGGGCCCGACAGCCGTTGCACCCCCTTCCAGCTCATTTGCTCCCACACGTGGAGTCGCCATTTTTATCTCCCTGGTCACGGCCTTCATGCCCGCCTGCAGGCATCGGCCCATGTTCTGCGTCTCACCCCGCAGCTCTTTCATTTCTTTTTTCATTTCGTTTTTCATTTCATTTGTATTTGTATCCATCTTTTTGTTCATGCCTTTCATTTTGTTTTTCATATCCGCATTCATCTTTTGTGCATTCGCATCCATCTTCGCTGTCATTTCCGCATTCATTTTTGCCAGCATGGTGATTAGCTGGGCCATGTCGGGTAAGCTTGGGTGAGCCGTTTCGGCAGGGGTTGGGGAAGGGTTTTGGTGGAGAGGGGGAGGGGAGGTGTCATACACCGCGGCCGCTGCCGCACCCATTTCTGGCTCTGGGTTCAGTTGGGCGAGTTCGTTTTCCTGTACAACCAACATTTCCTGCACGGGGATTTCATCCTGGGCCATGGATTCTACACATTCTACATCCATTTCTAATACCCCCGGCTCCCACTCGCCTTGAGACGCCGTCTTGCTTCTCTTAAAGGGGTAATTTAGCTCGCTCGTAATTTGGAGGGAATCGGGGGTCGCTTCTCTCACCCCTGGACCGATTCCCGTGAATTTAATTGGAGACAGGAGAGCCCGTTTTCCCGTTCTCCGATACCAGTGCCGCGAGGAGGGCGATGGGTTTATATCCCACTCCTGACACCAGTGTTGCGGATTCGCGCCCGCCGGCGTGCTGACGGCCACGTAACTCGAATCGCGGCACGTCGCCCACCGGACGGACAATCCAGTCGTGACCCTCTCGGACTAACGCCGGGAACCAGTCTCGGGTGGACCTATCGGTCTCACCGCGATCGTGCCAATCGGCCCCCGCGTGGGATAGGGTTGCTCGCCAAATTCGACCGACCTAAGTACCCACACGGAGGGTAGACCGGGCGATCGCACCTCGCCGCAGGTCGACTTCGGACACGGGCCACTTAAGCGACCCGTTCCGTACTATCGGGATAACGGAGCAGTGTTATTCGTCGGCCTCGACGGTTCGATTAATTATCGGGCGTCTTAGCGCACGACCAACCCTTTACGTGAAGCAAGATGGGGATTCAATGAAAGAAATGACGAAGCGAAGCGGTAAAACAGTTCAACAATAAGCACATTTATTTCGCGATGAACGGAAAGCACACATATACAATTCCACCAAAAGCACATGTAAAAGAAGAAGACAAAAAGCAAATGCAACAATGCAGATCTATCCGACTACCGGGCACTCGGCAACACTTATACAATTTTACTTCACAGACGGCGCCGACAACATTCCCAAAGCAAAAGAAAAGAGAACCACCCTCCAGGATGAGGGGGGTAGGCGGGCCTGGGGCCGAGACCGTGTCGGGCCTACCCGTCTGATGATGAGACGCGAAGTGGCGGTGGTGCCTCAACTCCGCGGGCCTCGCGGACAGTGTCTGGTAGGGGGTGGGAGGGGGGCCCCCTTTTGTCGCACTATCTCAGCGCGGGGGGAAACAGGAGGGGGTTGCTGATGCTCGGGGAAAGGAGGATTTCACAAAATCTCGGGTCCCGCGACGAGCGTCTCCACCACGACCTCGGTCGCGCCGCCGGCCTTTCCCTCCGCAGTTCCCCGAATCCGACGCGAGCACCCCCTCGTCCGCCTTCGCCGCCGCCGCCTCTCCACAGCTCCGTCCTCTTCACTCCGACTCCGCGAACTCCCAACTGCGAACTGCTTCTCCGAACTCCAAAACTCAACTCCCTCCACTTCCAACTGATCTCGTCTGACGAACGCAGTCGTTTTTATAAGCCCCGTGGCTTCGCTCTTTCATCTTTGACCCTCTGCCTCCGACCTTTCACCTCGCTCCCCATTGGCCCGAGGAAAAGTGGGAGTGAATGCTTTTTGATCCATGAATTTGCATATAGCGACCGCCCTCCAACGCCCTGGAGGCGGGGCCAAATCGCCCCTCGCTCACCGATTGGACGGAACAAAAGTGGGCATGAGTCGTTTTTGATCCGTTTTTCTGCGGAAAATCCGTGATGTTTTTGAACAGGCTGCTCGGTGCGCGCCCCGCACGAGTCCAGCATCGGTGCCCACGAGTGGCGCGAGATGACGGTGATGCGATGGTGGCGAGTTGTGACGGTAAAGGTCGTGGCGGTTGTGGTGAAGCGGCGTTGTGGTTGGTGGTTGTTGTTGTGATGGCTGTTGAGACGTGGTTGGTGGTGGTAATAATGGCGGCTGGTCCAAAATAAAGAGAGTAAAAGAAAAACGGCTATCCTGAAGAGTCGCAGCCCTCATGAATGACATTTATTCCCTCTAGACAACGGGTTTGGGCCTAACTACACATATACTTACCGAGATATCTCACCTAAGGGACCTGAATGGTGGTTTGCGAATTTGGTCAACCACAACAATATATATGTATGTATATATATATATATATATATATATATATATGTATGTATATATATGTATATATGTATATATGTATGTATATATATATGTATATATGTATATATGTATGTATATATATGTATATATGTATATATGTATGTATATATATGTATATATGTATGTATGTATATATGTATATATATATATATATATATATATATATATATATATATATATATATATGTATATATACAGTGGGGA
>NC_140973.1:61148125-61153125 GCF_056783735.1 Eptatretus burgeri
GGGATACAAATTCATCGCCCTCCTCGCGGCACTGGTATTGGAGAGCGGGACAACAGGCTCTCCTGTCTCCAGCGAAATTCACGGGAATCGGTCCAGGGGTGAGAGAAGCGACCCCCGATTCCCTCCAAATTACGAGCGAGCAAATTAACCCTTCACGAGAAGCAAGATGGCGTCTCAAGGCGAGCGGGAGCCGGGGGTATTAGAAATGTATATGTGTAGTAATGTAGAATCCATGGTCCAGGATGGAATCCCCGAGCAGGAAATGTTGATTGTGCAGGAACACGGACTCGCCCAACTGAACCCAGGGCCCGAGGTGGGTGCGGCAGCGGCCGCGGTGTATGACACCTGCGCCCCCTCTCCACCAAAACCCTTCCCCAACCCTTGCCGAAACGACTCAGCTGAGTGCATCCAACATGGCCCAGCTATGCGCCATGCTGGCGGCAATGAACGAAAAGATGAATGCGAAAATGATCGAGAAGATGGATACAAATACAAATGAAATGAAAAACGAAATGAACAAGCAAATAAACGGAATGGAAGCAAACATGAAGGAAGAAATGAAAAAGTTCCGGGGTGAGACGCAGAACATGGGCCGATGCCTGCAGGCGGGCATGAAGGCCGTGACAAAGGAAATAATAGTTGAGACAAGGGAGGTAAAGGGTGAAGAGTTGGGAGAGACACGGGAGATAGAAAAAATAGAGGAAAGACTACACGATGAAGACGGGGTAAGTGACGCGCACGCACACACGGAGGTAGTGGAGGACAATGGGGTTGAGCTCGCGGAGCGTGTAGGGACCCGGTGCGAGCACCTGGATGGCCTCCTCCAGGAACGAGGGGAGGGAGTATGCCCCCTTGAGGCGAGTCACGACCAGGTGAGTTCGGTCGTGTTTTGCGAGGTTGAGGGGACGAGTGCTGTGGACAGGTGCACTGAGAGCTTGGGGGGTATAGAGGCCCCGGAGACCCTTGTGGGGACACGAATCCCCAGTGTGGTTGTCCCTGTGTGTGTGGTGCAAGGTGTGAGTGCGGCACCGTGTGTGGAAGCGACCCCGTGTGTGAGTGGTGTGGTGGCGATGGTGCCAGAGTGCGTGCTTCCCAGCACGCCGTGTGTGGATGAGGCACGGAGTGTGAGTGAGGCCGTGTGTGTGAGTGAAACGGCCAGTATGAGTGAGGCACCACGTGTGAGTGGTGTGGTGGCGATGGTGCCGGAGTACGTGCTTCCCAGCACGCCGTGTGTGGATGAGGCACGGAGTGTGAGTGAGGTACCGCGGGTTAGTGCCCCCGCGTGTGTGGGTGAGGAACCGTGTGTGGAAGAGACAGCGTGTGTGAGTGTCGCCGTGTGTGTGAGTGAGGCACTGCGGGTGTGTGCCCCCGCGTGTGTGTGAGGCACGGTGTGTGGATGAGGCACAGCGGTTGAGTGCCCTCGCGTGTGTGGGTGAGGCACCGCGGGTGAGTGCCCCCGCGCGAGTGAATGGAGCACCACGTGTGAGTAGTATGGTTTGTGTGAGTAGTGAGGCACGCGTGAGTGAACGGCCGTGTGCAAGGTCGCTGTGTGCCAGGGAGACCGTGTGTGTGAGAGAGCGGTATGAGAGGGAGATGTCGGTTGGCATGCGGGAGCACGCAGCCGCGTCTCCCGGTGTGAATGTGATGGTGTGGACTGTGTGCGTCGTGACACGCAGGTATGCGTGTGTGGAATGGCGACGGAGACGGCGACAGAGGAGAGAAAGCCGAGTAGCGGCTGTAGTTGTTTCGTGGACCGTGCCGGGTTCACCCAGCAGTGAGCACGCGGTTCGTGCTGTGCAACGCACGAGACCACCACGTGCTCGCTTGCGAGAGTGAAGTCCCGGTCCGGAAACGCACGCGGTGGATTTGCCGATCCCGCGGACGGACAAAGTTAGGCAGGTAAATGGATTTGGACCGGACGGGTTCTCCACGCGATCGTGTGTGTTCAGCTCCAACGGGCAAAGCACATGTGTTCGCGTGGGGAACCCCTCGAGACGTGTGGCTTGTGTTTTTTTTTTATATGCGCACGGTGACGTCATGGCTGCACGTGGGGTTGGAATCCGGCAGGAGGGGTATCTCTGCCGGATGGTCCCGTCCAAGGAGGGACGAGGAACACGTGCAGCTGCATGACGTCACGGGCAGTTGCAAGGTGCAAAGAGCGCGAGTTGCCGCGCAGGTGCTGCGCATGGAAAAAAAAAAAAAAAAAAAAAAGCAAGCCTCACTTTCGGGTGTACAGGATTCCTGGGCAAAGGGTGAAAGACCCCCTTAACCTGGGCACAGGATGGAAACTAGTTAGGGGGAAGGGTTAGCTTAGTTAGACCGACTTCATGGGGCAGGGGTAAGTCCTCATGGAGTCCGTGGAATGGATTAGTTAGAGGGATTGTAGCCAGATTTAGGTTGGGAAATAAAATGATTTATTTGGAGACCGTGACAGACTTGTGAGTGTGTAGAGGGGACGTAGTTTAGCTACGTAGTGTTAAAAGGAACGTGCTGTAGTTTAAGGGACGACGTGGGAGCACGAGTTAGTTAGGGGATGCAGATAGAAGGATGGCAGAGTTCAGCGGTGTGTGTGTTGAAGAGTTGTGAGGTGAGTACATGTTGAGTGAGTGAGGCCAGCGGGTCTGTGTGTGTGTGGAGTGAATGGGGAATGCATGGTGCGATGAGTGATTGGGGGGAGGAGTGACTCCCACCCAAGGGACCCCGGGGTCAGAGTAAAGTGAGTTAGCTGGGTTAGTCAAATTGAAAAATGGAGGTTGTTTTGCTGTTGGTGGGAAAGTAGGCTCGAGACCCATTTGGAGGGGTGCAGGAGCCCTGTTGACGGGCTTGGGAGCGTGGCTGCGAAAGGTGAGTATCGCTGAGTGGGTACCCCGGGCACCAGGCTAGTCGGCCGTGGTAGGCCATGGGCCCATGGGGGGCCGGGATAGAGTAGTGGGCACGGGTGCGCCTGCGTGGTGCGGGGGCCCGGGGCGCCATTAGCCGCGTGGGCAGTGTTGTGGGCACGGGTGACCCTCGGAAAGGGGCCCGGGAGGCCGGCCTGCCACGTGTGCGTTTCAGGGGAGGTGCCATGGGGGGCACTCCCCGGTGTTAGGGAGCTGGTAGGCTCGGAGGCAGTGTAGTGCCCGGGGGTGCCATAGCGGGAGATTCGGCAGAGGGTCGTGCCTGCCAAAGGGAGCCACGTGTCCCAGCCAGGAGACCGTGTGAGGGCACGGAGAGAAAATTGGGGGGCGAGGCCCGAAATTGTAAGGACACCAACACAGGCGACGGGAATCTGGGTTGTTAGAACCAATAGTTTAAGCGAGAGGCGCTTGTTGAAAGCCCCGGGGTAGTTTAACTGTTAAATGGATAGGGTAGATTAGGAGATGTACCCCTCCGCACCATCCATCCCCTCGCTCTCGTTGTGGGCCGCTGGACCCACTTTGGGTTAGATCGCCGAACTCTGGGGAGGCCATTCTGAGGCTTGAGTTGGGCCTCGACACAGGACGTTAGCTCTCCCTTGTTCCCCTCCGGGAAGGGAACGCAGGGGTTGGGAGTAGGCTAGGTGACAGGATAGGTTAGCCGAACAAAGACGATAAAGGGGGTTAGGGGACGATTTATAGTGGGGAAGTAGAAATAAAAACAACAAAAAATAAGTTGGGGCTAAATTGGTTTTTCACAAATTAAGGGAGTGGGTATGTACAGTGACAGGCAAAGGCGATAGGTGGGAGGGAGACAGGTAGGTAGGTCCGAGCCCGCCTTCCAAGTGGCCAGCACCACCGCACTCCCTCCACCAACCTCCACGGAACGGCAAAGGCTGGCCAACTTCAGCCGGCTGGCTATTTTGCTGCAAGGCCTGTGCCGGCCAGTTCATCTGCCGGCTGTGTTTGCCTGCAGCGGCCTCCTTCTTCTGCGGGCTGTGTTTGCCTGCCACCTTTGCCATGCCATGCCCACTGCCCACGTTCACCAGCCCCGCTCAATTTTTGCTTTGCCCCCCCTGTTCATTTCCATGTGCGCCAGGATCAAAGCAACAGTTTGCAAGCTGCGAGAACTGCCCTGTTGGCAGCTACAACACGGGCCTGCAGTGGCAGCCCGTGCACCGTGTTTTGCGTCCATCCATTCATCCATTCATTCGTTGTGCTCATTGCGTGTGCCACTTGAGCTGGCACGGAGACTGCGTTTGTGCAGCCCAAGCACCGTTGTGGTTCACTGAGTTCAGTTCAAAAGGGAAGGCCTTGGACTGCGTGTGAGCAGCCAGCCACGTTCCCTGTCACCTGCATTGTTTGAGCCAGAGACTGCATGTGGGCAGCCTGGCTCCCTGTTAACTGCTTTTCTTTGCAGAGTTCAATGATCCTGGGCCATGGTTTAGTGTAAAATTTGTAAGTTAAGGTTAAGATGTACTGTAAATATGAGTGCGCCCCCGGCATGTTTGTCTTAGCGCCGGCAATTTTATTTAAGTCGTCCGTGTGAGTGAGTTTGTTTAGGTAGTTACGCAGCCCTCAGGTTATTTATTTTGGGGACACGAATACCATGAATGTCGCACTCAGGGATCCGTAGGTAAAATGTACTAGGGGAAAACTACACATGATGGCACACGAAAATTTGACGACTCGGGACGAGTCTGTAAAAAGGGAAGGGGGTAGTGTTGTGGTTACCAGATTCGCAAACCACCATTCAGGTCCCTTAGGTGAGGTATCTCGGTAAGTGCATGTGTAGTTAGGCCCAAACCCGTTGTCTAGTGGGAATACATGTCATTTATACGTGCTGCGACTCTTCAGGATAGCCGTTTTTCTTTTACTATCTTTATTTTGGACCAATCGCCACCATCACAACAACAACCACCAACCACAACGCCGCTTCACCACAACCGCCATGACCTTTACCGTCACAACTCGCCACCATCGCATCACCGTCATCTCGCGCCACTCATGGGCACCGATGCTGGACTCGTGTAGGGCGCACGTTGAACAGCGTGTACAAAATCACGGTTTTTCTGCTTCAAAAACGGATCAAAAACGACACACGCC
>NC_140973.1:61158125-61238125 GCF_056783735.1 Eptatretus burgeri
GAAAACCAGAAATTTAGAAGGATGAAGGATTGGGGTGGGGGTTTACGAGGGTAGAAAATATGGTTTTGGATTGGGGATGATCTGAGATGGTGTTGAACAGCTGTCTTGAAGACCTGGAGGGAAGAATGGGATTGAAGAGTATCTGGAAGTTGGTTCCACGGGTGGGAAAAAAAGAGGAACAAATGAGTGGATGTGAGCAGTGATCCTGGATTTGGATTGTTTCACTGAAAGGGGGTTGATGTTGAACCGTATGTGGTCTCCAGAACCCGAGGGGGAACAAAGCACAGAAATAGCAGATGGTGCAAGACCAGAAAGAAGGTGGTAGAAGACAAATGGACCACTAAATTGTTTGCAATTTTGAAGTGATCGGCCCATCAACTAGGCTTCATCACAAGAGATTCTAATAATCTTAAAGGCCTTGGTTTCCATGGCATCAAGCTGAGCAAGATGTGATGCAGGGTAGCCAGCCCAGATGGGAGAACAGTACTCAATCAAGCTGCGGATGAAAGCATTGCAGGTGGATAGGAGTTCAGGTGTGCCAAGGAAGGACTTTGTACAATGGAGCATGCCCAGTCGGTGGCTGGCATGGAGGCCAACTTTGAAATGCAGTTTGCCCACAATATATTGTTACGGAAATGGCCCTTACGGGAATACTAAATATAGAATTAGCTCAGTTCCCCCATTAAATTCATGTATAGATAGGTTGTGTGGTATAAGGGACGATATGTGTGTGTCGGAAGGTGTAACGGACTGTTTTTGTGTTCGTGCTATGGTGGTGAAACGTGAGATCGCTGTTATTCCTTCCTCATTCCGGAATAGGCCCCTCCCAGTCGGCTGCGAGGAGTGGCCTAGAGCGAGGGGTGTGGCCTGGACAGGAAGTGACGTAAGGGGAGGAGCCTTTGGTCAGGGAGTCGCCGAGACAGGCGTGCGTCGAAGGAGCTCGCGTGTCGAGGTGAGAGAGAAAAGAAAAAGGCAGTGGTGAATCGGCGGCCGAGAAAGCGGAACCTGTACATCGATTCACCTCACGACTCGAAGGAGAAAAGAAAAAGGGACGAAAGGAGTGCTGTGTGTGAGGAACGGCCGGGTTCTCGAGGCGTGCTCGGAGTCGCTTCGAGGCGAGCGAACGAAGGAGGCACCGTGTTGGGTCTGCCCAGAGAGATGCTGAACCGACCTGCACTCGGTGATTCGACCGAGAGAGGAACTGAGGGGACGAGGCGGGAAGGCCGGAGAGGATATGCCGGAGCGTCTGACGGTCCTTGCTCACCTCACGGCTCAACACGTTGTGATCCGCCTGTGGAACTTGGACCTCGACTGGGACCTTGTATGGAGAACAGGCCAGGCCGGGATTCGTGTGCTGAACCCTGGAGAGAGATCGGCGATCTTGCATCGTCGACGTGGCGCGGAGCTGGAGCGCGCTGAGGAGAACTGCGCACGCGGTGACTTGGGTGGGAGCTGGCGTGCTGCGCCGCCATTTCTTGCTGCGCGGCACGTTCGAGCGGGAGTTCGAACCCGTGGAAACCCGCTGGTTTTTACGAGTGACCTTCGTGCTTTTGGGACACGGTCCTCTCGTCCATGAGCCATCACCAAGTACTCTGTCTTGTCCTGCATGCATGTTTGTCTGCACGTGTTGTATAAGGCATATTTCGTAGTAATCCCCTCGAAACCTTTTAGCCGTGGTTCCCTAGTTAAGAACGGGTTGATTGTTAATAAAACCACTATCGTGTTATTGCTTGTGTTGTGATCCCTGATGTCCCCAATAAATCTGGTTAATTCTGATGAAGTTGCCGCGATGGATTAATGTGTGTCGCGTCGAGGAACGATCCGTTCGATTGGCATACAAGACCAAAATGGTTACGGACGGACTGGTAGACTCCGCTCGGTCACTGACAAAGCCAGTCTGTAACTAGGGGTTCCATCTCCCCAACTGGTAAGGTACAGGAGTACGTTGGTATCGCGATTGAAGACGCGTGACCCGAGGCCTGTGCCGAGCCGGCCAGCGTTATAGACTCCCGGAGATGGTGGTGGCGAGGGTGGCACCAGGGACTGGGTCAGATTCCCGCCACCCCGGATCCGCAACAATATCATGGCTGATAATGAGATCCAGGACTTTGAATGACTGAACTTCCTCAAGAGGATTGCTAAGAAAGTAGATGGGATGGTTTGCGAGATGGTCGTTTTGGAGAGAAACAGTGAGAATGTGAGATTTTTTCAGGATTGAAAGACATATTCCAAGTGTTTGACCAACTTCTGATTTTTTTTTTCGAGGGCTGAAGAGAGGGAAGAGTCTGCAGCCTACCTGTCTGAGGGATGTCATGGCAGAGGGTGGAGTCATCAGCAAATAGATAAAGAGGATTTTCCAGAGAGTCAGAGAGATCACTGATGAAGATCAGGAATAAGACTGGGCATAGAACACTGCCTTGGGGAACTCCAGCCTTGACAGAGAGAGGAGATGAAAGGATTCCGTTGAGAGCCACACGTTAGCTACAAGAGTGGAGGAAATCAGTAAGCCATGTGTGGAGTTGGCCTTGGATGCCATTTGCAGAGTTTGGAGAGTAAGGCAGGATGCCAGACTGTATGTATCAAAAGCACAATATATGTCCAAAGAGACAGCCGTGATCTAATTTCTGACATTGAAGGCCTCCATCCATTGTTAGGTGAGTAGAAGCAGCAAGTCCAAGGTGGAGTCACCTGGTCTGAAACCAAATTGGTGATCTGAGATGAGGTTGCTGGAGAAAAGAAGAGGAGGAGATTGGGACCATACTCTGTGCAGAGCGTTGGTGCTGCTTAAGCAGTCTCCTTGGCTATTGGGCACAATCCTGGATGGGTCGCCACTCCGACGCAGTATACCAGCATGCTGGCACTCATTTTGCCGACCTCGGAAGGATGACAGGCCGAGTTAACCCCACCTGGTATTAACTCAACAGCTGAGTGGGATTTGAACTCAGAACCCGAGGATCCAAAGCTCACCACCCTAACCATTAAGCCAACACCAGGCATATTGGAGAAAAGGAAGGATTTCATACCAACTGCGATGATAGATTCCATGACTTTGTGGATGAATGGAAGTAATCTGGTAGGTTTATCGTTAGGGAATCCGTTTTTGCACCTTTTATGTAATACAGTGATGTTGATGGATTTCCACGAAGTTGAAAGATGACAGGGTGAAAAGGGCAGAGAGGGGATGTGCAAGAGCAGGTTTTTTTGGACACGTGAGCTGATGCTCTCTGGTAAAGCAGCAGAGTCAGAGTTGAGGGTTGAAAGAAACTTCTCCACCTTCTCAGGTGCAAAAGACACAGAGTCCAGGACCAGTTGGGTATGACAGGGAAGGATGGGAACTGAGAGTGAGGGGTTGGGGACACAAGATTTAGAAGCAAACACAGAATTGAGACATTCAGCCTTCATGAGCCTTCTCATGAGCACTAGAGAAAGACTTAACAAGGTTTTAGAGGAGGGAGACAAGTTTGAAAGTTCTCTCTTGCCGTTCGACAGATGTTTTCTGGCTCCCCTGAAAGGGGACACACACTTGTTGCAGATTTTTTGGAATGCACCGAGATTGCCTTCGGTCAGATTAGCCTTCCAGGAAGAGAAGGGAAGTTGTTTCAGAGCAACTGCCTCACCA
Organism: Eptatretus burgeri; assembly: GCF_056783735.1. Taxonomy (NCBI): domain Eukaryota; kingdom Metazoa; phylum Chordata; class Myxini; order Myxiniformes; family Myxinidae; genus Eptatretus; species Eptatretus burgeri. Next base: position 61,161,745 of record NC_140973.1, read on the forward strand.
CAGTATTCAGTGTACTCTGGGTGAGAAGATGGGTAAGATAATTTAAGACGAGATGGGATGGATCTGTGCATGAGAGAGATTAGGTTTCTGTGGAAGAATTCCCAAACTGAGTTAAAGGCGCTGTCACACCTTGACGATTTAGCCAGCGTATGTCGACTCATGAAAAATTTGTCTAAAACGCTGACACACGTCAAATACGTTATGGGTAAGTTTTGTATACGTTAAGAGCACGCTGAAAAACACTGCCATACGTCGTAGTACGCTGGCTTTCATCATTGTACTTTGCGGTTGTCCTCAAATTTTAGCATGCTTGAAATTGTACGACATATGCCAGCGTATGACTCACACGTTCCACTGCGCTGGCCATAAGTTGTAGGTACGTTATGCGATTGTTGACACATGTCGACACGCGCTACTTGTAAGTTACTCATAAGTCGAAACACGTCGAGGTAATGATTAGCATACCCGAAACTTATTTATAACCTATAAGTAACGTGTTGTAGGCACGTTACACGATCGTTGACACACGTCGAGGCACGTTATGCGATCATTGACACACGTCGAGGCACGTTACTTGTAAGTTACTCATAAGTCGAAACATGTCGAGGTAATGCTTAGCGTACCCAAAACTTATTTCTAACCTATGAGTAACGTGCTTTGAACCTATGTGTAACGTACCTCCAACGCATATTGACGTATGTAGACGTATTTGATTGACGTCTTCCGGACGACCACAGAACTTACTAAACGTGTTTCTAATTTACAGCTACCGTATAATGAAGTATTGGCAGCGTTTAAAAAAGAAAAGCAACAACAACAATAACTTCTGATATTTCGTCACGTGCCGTTACGTCACGTCCGATTGCCTCTTCAGTTTGCTCATGTCTTATTAAACTCCGCCATCTTCAAAGATGGATGGAGGTTACTGTTTTCACCCCTTTCTGTTTGTTTGTTTGTGAACAGTATTACGGAAAAACTCCTCGACGGATTTTGACGAAACTTGGTGGGAGGGGTTAGGTATGGTCCAAGGATCATGCCATTAAATTTTGGACTTGGTCCCCCCCTCCCCAAAAAAATTGTTGGAGAATTTTTTTTTTTGCATTCTGCATGTTTTAAGTGATTTCCAACCCCCCCCAAAAAAAAATAGAGAATTTTTTTTGCATTTCTACATGTTTTAAGTGATTTCCAACCCCCCCCAAAGAATTGTAACCCCCCCCAAAAAAAATTTAGAGAAAAAAATTTTTTTTTTGCATTTCTACATGTTTTAAGTGATTTCCAAGCCCTCATCAAAAAAAAATTGTTAGAGAAAAATTATTTTTTTTGCATTTCTACATGTTTTAAGTGATTTCCAACCCCCCTAAAAAAATTTACCCTCCCCCCCCAAAAAAAGAATTTTTTTTTTTGCATTTCTACATGTTTTCAGTGATTTCCAACCCACCCCCAAAAAAAAATTGTTCGAGAAAAAAAATGTTTTTTTTGCATTTCTACATGTTTTAAGTGATTTCCAACCCCCTCCCCCAAAAAATTGTTAGAGAAAAAAAATGTTTTTTTTTGCATTTCTACATGTTTTAAGTGATTTCCAACCCCCCCCCAAAAATAGTTGGAGAAAAAAAAATTTTTGCAACTTTTTTTTCAACAAAATTTCAAATTTTTTTTTTGCATTTCTACATGTTTTAAGTGATTTCCAACCCCCCCAAAAAAATGGAGAAAAGAACTATAACTATCAGCACTGTTGACATCATATTTAATGAATAAGATATAAGGTTCACTTGAGTGACCCAGCAGTATTGGCGGCGGAGGTTTTGCACTCTCCCGAGTGCTCCCCCTCTAGTTCTTAGTTCCTCCTCTGAATATTTTCTGTTTGAGGATATTGTCACGTCGACACTTAAAAGCAAATGTCGGAATATATTTTAAAATTCGTGATAGACTATAAAAAATAATAATAATAATAATAAAACAACAACAACAACAACTTCCGATATTTCGTCACGTGCCTTCACGGAGCCAAGGAGAAAAAAAGAAAATGTGCCTAAATGGAGAAAATAAGTTTTTGGGGTATGCTAAACATGACCTCGACGTGTTTCGACTCTTGAGTAACTTACAAGTAACGTGTGTCAACGATCGTATATCATGCCTACAACTTATTCCCAGCGTAGCGGAACGTGTGAGCCATACGGCGAGTACGTCGTAAAATTTTCAGCATGCTTGAAATTTCACGACGTACGAGACGTACCACGAAATATGACAGCGTACTTTATCGTTTTTCAGCGTGCTCTTAACGTATACACAACTTACCCATAACGTATTCGACGTGTGCCAGCTTGGTTCGGCAATTTTTTCATAGGTCGGCATACGCTGGCTAAATCGTCAAGGTGTGACAGTGCCTTAACATCAGGGACAGTAGATATGGGAAACCAGTCCTGAAGAGAGAGGGCTGCTTGCAATCCCTGACAATCTGCCTGAGTGAAATTCCAGACTTGCCGGCATTGAGGCAGCTCTCTGAGAATAGCCAAAGATGCTGACTTTTACAAGCATATGATCAGATGAACCAGCTGGAGCAGATGAAGAGCAGGAGACATTTGCAGGAAAGTTATTCATCACCAAGTCCAGAAGATTTGCCATTGAAGTGGGGCAGCATAATCAACCCATTGTGCATTTTACATTTTGTGAAACAAGCATCAAATTTGACACAGATATCTACACTAATAAAAGTGTGTGTGTGTGTGTGTGTGTGTGTGTGTGTGTGTGTGTGTGTCTCCTCCATAACTCCAAAACTATAAACCCTGGCAGCCTAAAACTTTGCATGCATCCGAAGAAAACTCCAAGGAAGTGCAAGAGTGAAAATTGGATGTTTGGCTTAATTAAAACACCTCTTTTGAAGATAATTGATGGTCTTATTTAATTATATCTTTCATCAGGCGATCCTCGGCCACCTCACTCTGGGGTCTTAAGGAGTTTCCTGGTTAACCACACTGGGGTCTGACGACGCCATGTTTTTTTGGCCTGCTCAACCTCACCCCGACTTGGAACAGGCTGCAACTTGGAACAAGCTGTTCAGCATAACTAAGAATCACGAGGGTACAATGCAATGCTTATAAATGCACGGATACGTCGGCGTTTGTTGTTTTATTTCATTTCTGCCTGTGTGATCACCACGAGTATCTCTTAAACTGAAACGAATTACAAAATTTAAGCTCCAGAATTGAACTTAGAAGCAGTTCCGACGCGGAGAAAAATGTTAATTTGTCCAATTTGGACAGATGTGACATTTTGTGCGTCTCTGGGAGGTGTATGTTTAAAATCAAGTTGTTTCACGTCGACCGTTTCATTGGAGTGCTTGCTTGAATGCTTAAGCCACCTGGTGAGCACTCTCCAAGCTGCTTGGTTGTTCGTTTTGGGAAAAAGTACACGTGCTTTCAATCTCACATCGATTAGATGTACGTTACTGCCTTTGTTGGTTCCCACGGTGTCGTGCGGTGGGTGTCTTGGGAGGTGTCTCATCCACTGAAAACGTGCAAGGATTGCTTTATGTGATCTCCATTTGTAATCCACCTCTCACTTTGGCATCGATGCATATTTATAAAAAAAAACAATAAGGTCCATCCGACAAGGTTTTTTACCATGTTTGTTTTAGCTGTGAAGGCATCGAGTATAGATCGATATTTTGTGTTCTGTGGCCTGGTACATTTGTTAATTGAATTTTACTAATTACCCATTTTAAATCCTCTTTTCAAGAATGCTGTTTCAAGGTAAATCTTCGTGTTTGTCGTTTTTATTTACTTGATGCGTGTGTACATTTGCACGTGTGTGTACATATATATATATATATATATATATATATATATATATATATATATATATATATATATATATATATATATATATATATATATATACTGCATTACTCCAATAGCATTTGGCACTGGTGTGTGTGTGTGTGTGTGTGTGTGTGTGTGTGTGTGTGTGTGTGTGTGTGTGTGTGTGTGTCGTTGATGGTATCTACATATGTGAGTTTCAGAATGTGGAATGTATCCACCTTCGCCTCCCAGGGTGGGCTCAAAGTATCCACCTTCATTTCGATAAGGGGTCATGATTCATGGACCAAGCTGTGAAGTTTTCTGTTTTCAAAGTTTTGTGCCGAGGGTTCTGTTCAGGAGCGTTGCTGAGGCCCAGATAGCCTCCAACTGTCGTTAATTTGTAATAATATTGCTGGGGATGGTTTTTTGTGCCTCTGTGAGGTTCTTTGTCATCATTCCGAGAGCTCCAACTATCACTGGTACAACTTTCACATTCTTCAGCTTCCAGATTCTTTTCACTTCATACATGAGGTCTTGGTATTTGGTCATTTTCTTGATTTCTGTATTTTTTTCGTCCAAAATCACTTGTATTAATACCTTAATCAGCAATGCCTTCTTCCCTCTTTTTTTTGTACCAAAGTGTGATATCTGGTCTCAATGCTCTGTTTTCATTGTTCATGCTCGATGGGATCATTAGTTCATGCGTGAATGTGTATGGTACTTCCATGTTTTCAGTCCATGCTTTTAGTTCATGTTACCACAAATTTTCTAGAACTCGGATATTAAAGTTTTTGCAAATGTGCAGTGGTGAACATTACAAACTCTGTTGTGTCGTCATGTGTACAGCTATTCTGACTCGAGATTTTTATTTATTTGTGTTCGATCATTAAGCGGAAAATATCACTCTCTCTGCTAATGCCACCTCCACCCCTCACCTATTTCTTTCTTTTCCTCCCTCCTCTCTCTCTCTCTCTCTCTCTCTCTCTCTCTCTCTCTCTCTCTCTCTCTCTCTCTCTCTCTCTCTCTCTCTCTCTCTCTCTCTCTCTCTCTCTCTCTCTCTCTCTCTCTCTCTCTCTCTCTCTCTCTCTCTCTCTCTCTCTCTCTCTCTCTCTCTCTCTCTCTCTCTCTCTCTCTCTCTCTCTCTCTCTCTCTCTCTCTCTCTCTCTCTCTCTCTCTCTCTCTCTCTCTCTCTCTCTCTCTCTCTCTCTCTCTCTCTCTCTCTCTCTCTCTCTCTCTCTCCCCCTCTGTCTGTGCTCTTCTCACTCACCCCTCCAAATAAAATGCAGCACTCTCTTCCCACATCTCTGTCTGTCAGTCTGTCTCTCTCTCTTTCACACCCTCCCCCCCACATCGTTTCATGAGGCATTGCTCTCCCCAACTGCACCCCCTTCTTAGCTCTTCTCCCCTTGCTAGCTCTCCCTTCCCTCTCACCTCTCTGCCTCCTCTCCCCCCCCTCTCTCTCTCTCTCTCCCTTTTTCTTTCTCCACTGCCCCCCTCCCCTGCACACCACCGTCAGTGAAGCGACGGGTTGTATTTGCTAGTATATCAATATATTGTGAACAGATCTGGATGTTGAGATAATGTGGATTCAGCCCATGATGGCTGTGGCAGCCATTTTACAAAATGCTACAAAATATTCACTTTTCAAAAAAACTCACTGATACTAGATCTACTCCTTCTTTCAATGGCCCTGATTGATCCCATCTTGATGTTGGGTCAGCCTCTGAATGGGGGTAGATTGGTTATGAAATGCTTTATATAAAATACTTTACACTTTCATGAAATACTTTATACCGCATGCCTGTATATGTCAGGCAGAACATTACACCAGTGATTCATTGTGCTCAACTAATGACTGACTCATGAGAAATTAAATGCAGGTTCAACGGTGGACCGTCTCTTGGTTACTTTGGCCCTTAGATGGTGTTCCAACACATGTGAGGGTGGTTCCACTGGGTTTAAGTCTGGCTCTGTGCTGGCCACTGTTGTCCTCAAACCACTTCCTATCAGACAGAGACATGCAGGAGCAAAGTGTGCTGCTATGGTGGTGGACATCATGATATTGTATCAATCGCAGCAATATAGCATTGTCCAAAGATGTCGCAATAACACCCTTTTACGAAACACGTGTGGCGAAATATGCACAGGGTGCTTGGGTATGCTCTCCTACTGCTGCTGTTACCCTGCGTGTGAAGCAATGCAGGACTTTCCAAATGATGTATGCAAAGTGGTTTCTGAGCATTCTGGGGTGGATTACGTCATTTCAAAAGTTGAGTATTGCTTTGCTTTATCTGTCTTTCTGCTGATGTCAGTCTATGATCAACTAACTACTTCATTTCAATTGGATGTTATATTTTGAACACTGAAGAACACCAATCTGCAGTTTCGCAGGACTATACCTTGGGTCTGAGTTTGGCAAATTGTATGGAATCTCGTCCCAAGCACGCCTGCGCAGAGGAGCAAGGTAATTTTTTTTTTTAGTTTGTCATCTTGTTTTTCAGGATGTCATAAAGAACACAAACAACAGGTGCAAATAACTAATGTAATATGTTAAATAAGGTGGTGTAAAAGATGGTGCATCAATGGCGGTGAACTTCCAATTTTTTTTCTCCAACCTTTAAAATCTCTTTTATTTAAATTGAATTATACACTTGAACACTGGAGAACACATCGCTTTGTTGCCATTTCCAAAAACCTCCAGTTTAGCAATATATGGAAAAATATCACACCATTTTACGCCATCTTGACCAATCAAATTTGTTGCTTGTTCTCAGCATCGTTTGTGATTTCCAGCTACAATTTTATTATCCATGAATTTTTAAAGGTGGTTCTTTTAATTACAGGATTTCAAAGAAATAAGGCCTGGGTCCATACCTCCTTGGAGTACTGCTCTCTTCTGTGGTTTGGTTCTCCAGCATCACATCTTTCATCTCCTCGATTCTGTGGAATCTAAAGCTCTCATCATGATTGGAATCTCTTGCAGTGAGGCCGAAATGTAAGGCCTGTTGATCTCACATCAGAGACAGGTCGGTCACCCCTCTGTTCTTTTTTTAAACTGCCTCTCCTCTGCTCTGGGAATCATTCTCTCACTTACAACTAAAACTGCCACAATAACACAAACCCCTACCCTCCAATGCCTGACCTGATGCCACATCATGCACAAATTATCTCTCTCTCTCTCTCTCTCTCTCTCTCTCTCTCTCTCTCTCTCTCTCTCTCTCTCTCTCTCTCTCTCTCTCTCTCTCTCTCTCTCTCTCTCTCTCTCTCTCACAGACCCCTGACCCTTCGCAGCTCATCCAGGATGAAAACATTCTTTTGGTAACCCCCTCCTTGTTAAACTTCCAAAATCCAGGTTTACTACACACCTCAATGCTTTTGTTTTCTACAGTTTGTGGAACTACCCTCCTAATACAGTCCAATCCCAATCTTACCTTCACCGCTTCAAACAGGCAGTGAACTACCACCTCATATTGTTGCGGAAATGGCCCTTAGTGTGTTATTAAATATAGGATTAGCCCAGATCCCCCCTTAAATGCATGTTTAGCCAGGTTGTTTGGTAATTGGACATTGCATGTATGTCGGGAGGTGTAGCAGGCTGTCCATTGTTCATACAGTGGTGGTGTGCTGAGAGGCGGTTTTCTTCTTCCTTCCCCCCTCCGAACCATTCCCCGCCCAGTGCTCTGAGAGTGTCGGTCGGCGAGACGTGTCGGCAGCCGATTGGTGGAGGGCAGCTGCAATCTCGAGCGATGAACCAATCACGGGTCCCCGGGGGAGTGTCGAGAAGAGCGAGCGCCGAGAAGGCAAGGGAGTAACTGCCTGAGTGTTGTCACGATCTGCTGTATAAGGGACGGCTGTGTCTGTCTGCGATCTGCTTCGTGAAAAAGGCAAGAGGAACTGCATGAGGTCAGTCTGCCTTCTGCTGAATGAGAAACGGCTAGTGGGAGTTTGTGATCGGCTGTAAAAAGGAACTGGCTGCTTGGTGAGTCTGGGATCGGCTTTCATGAGAAGAGCGAGCCCCAGGAAGGCAGGAGGAACTGCATGAGGGTAGTCAGCGATTGACTTTTATGAGGTCATCAACAGGTTCATCCGGAGTCCGGTGACGGAGCCTCTGACTGTCCCTACTCACTGCACGGCTCGACACGTCTTGTAATCCCATCGATCCACCTGCGGAGCCCAACACCCCGATTTGGCCTAGTCTGGTGAACAGGCCAGGCCTGGATTTGTATGCTGGACCTTGTGAGAAACCAGCTGGAACCCACCATCGATCTGACTATCTTGTGCTGTCAACCTTACGGGGGCTGGACACGCTGAGGCTGCGTGTGCAAGCGGTGCCGAATAGAGAACGAGCGCGGTCTTGCCACGCTGGTGTGCAAGCGGTGCCGGGAGGAGGAGTACGAGCGCCATCTTGCCACGCGGCGTGCTTGAGCTTGGCCGCTCAAATCCGTTGGCATCGGCTTGTCACGAGCCGCATCCGTCCCTTTGACACTTTCCCCTCGTCCAGGAGGCATCAACAAGTACTCTGTGTCTTGTCTGTCTTGTCGGAATGTTGTCTGCTTGTTGTCTAAGGTTTATCTCGCCAGGGTTCCCTTTGAAACCCGTAATCCGTAGCTCCCGAGTTAAGAGTGGGTTATAGATTAATTATAACGTCCCTGAATGTTTTGCTTGTGTCGTGTTCCCCGATGTGTCCCCAATAAATCTGGCTGATTCATATGAAAGTTGCCGCATTTAGTTTATTTGTGCCATGCTGAGGAACAATTCACTTGATTTGTATTTAAAAACCAAAATGGTTACGGACTGGCAGACTTCGCTCGGTCTCTGACAAAGCAGTCTGTGACCAGGGTCTATTTCCCCAACTGGCAAGGCACAGGTGTACTTTGGTATCGTGATCTGAGGTGCGTAACCCGAGACCTGTGCCGAACCAGCCGGCGTTATAACCCCTGAGATGGCAGTGCTGATAAGTGACGCTGAATCTTCAACATTTGGCTGTCAAGAGCGGGGTGCGAAGCCCCCCACCGACGGATCCATAACAATATTATCCCCCATCTGCACCCACGATCTTTTCTACCAATCCCACTAACCCAACCCTATTACTTGCAAATTCCTGTTTCCTCTCTACCCCCTCTGTTTCTCTTTTCCCTCTCTCGGCCATTCTTTCCATTTCTTGTTGTATCCAATCTTTTTGGTTGTAGATTGCCTAACTGGATTAGTGATAGGAAGCAAAGTGGCCGTGAGTGGTAGGATGTGGGCGAGGAGGATACAAGTTGTATCGGGTACTTCAGGGATCAGTACTGGGATCATGATTATTCATCATTTGCATTACTGATTTGGATTGTAGGGTTAAGAGTCAGCTTTCTAAATTGGTATATGATACAAAGTTTGGAGGTAAGGTATAAAGAGAGGGTCGTGAACAGATTCAGGAAAGTCAGGATCCTTTAATAGATTGGGTAAACGATTGGTATATGCAATTTAACATAAACAAATGTAAGGTGATGGGGAAGGGGAAGAATGATGAAAATAGAGATTACATGATGTAAGGGGTAACCTTGGAGCATATCACACAGGAGAATGATCTGGGGGTAGTAATAGATATAGGGTATAAATTATAAATGGTTAATGTTACCACTGTATAAGACTTTATTGAGGCCTCATCTAGAATATTGTGTACAGTTTTGGTCACCACATCCGAGGAAGAATATAGCTGCCATAGAAAAGTTACAGGGTAGAGACTACTCTATTGATTACAGAGCTTATCTAGACTAAGTCATGAGAAATGTTTGAAGGATTCAGAAATTTATACATTGGAAAGGAGGTGATTATGAGGGGATCTGATAGAGATGTTTAAGATAATGAAGGGTGTGGACAAGATAGGTGAGCTGGAGTTTTTCTGAGCAGTGAACAGTGTTAGGACCAGGGGCCATAGCTTGAGGGTAAAGAAGATGAGAGTTAGGAGTCTTTCAGTGGGAGAATGGTTAATGCACGGGATGGTGGTGTCTGGAAAGGTAGTGTCAGTGGTCGGGGTGGATAAGTTTAAATGGGAGTTAGATAGGTTTCTGTATGGATTGGAAATAGAGGGGTATGGGGATATTGGTTGGATTTGGAGGTAGCTTGTGTGTGAATGGGTGAAAGATACTGGGGTTGGTGTTGTGCAGGCACGATGGGCCTAATGGCCTCCTCCTACACCAAAGTTCCTTGTGTGTGACTGAGGCCCCCCACTGTCAGTATGCTACATTTTAACTTCTTTCATTTCAATCTTCAATGAGCAGAGATTTGTTTAATACCAAATAATTAAAAAGGGCAACCAAGTTTGAGATCACTGACAGTGCAACACCATATGGACTTTATTCTGCTTAAAATGCATGACACCAATTTGTATACTTGCTATTAACAATGGACCTAATAACCTTAATATGTACACTAGACCTTTAACGAATAACATCCTTTAAACACAAGATGTGTACTGTGCACTATGCCCTTCACATTCTTGTACTTGGATACCCACCCATCCAGTATGTTCATAAAACAAAAATGGAGAGAATAATCATTTTAGGTAGAACATGTTAAGTTTAACACGCTGTTTTCAAGTAAAAACAATTTCATTACAAGCTCATGGTCAGTACTTCAACCGCTTATTTTCAGCATAAGTTATTGAGCTCAAGAAATCAATGGATAATTCAAAGACATCTGTACTCAGGCTATAACATGGACCGATAATCCTTTTAACTGGAGAACCTCATTCATTGAAGGCCAAAGGTCAGGCAGCAGAGGATGGAACGATGAGCATGTCAGGCTGGGTGATGACAGAATCAAGAAAACCCCAGCTGTGTCCCTCCTGTTGCGATTAAAATAGACTTCCATTGCAATTCCTTGGTGGCCTTCCTAACACCCAGTCCCCAACGCAGAAGGCACATTGACTGTTGATGGGCCAGAGAAATTTAACATCAAGTGTAAATTGCCTCGTCGGCCTCCAGGAAGCTCTCTCAATAGGTGGGGGACTTTTTGGAAGGCCGACTTAGGGTCAAACAGAACATCTCCACACAGTGTGCTTGGGACTTAGGAGGAAAGTTTAGTTTCACTTGGTTGGTACAAAGATTAATGAAAGTCAGAGACAGCTCCAGAAAGTGTACCTAAATACCTCTACCACCAAAGGTGGACAGGGATTATGTTTTCACCCGTCTGTTTGTCTCTCTGTGAGCAGGATATCTCATAAAGTATGGACAGATTCAGCCAAAAATTTGGGCACAGATTGGATGTATGATGAGGACGATTTGATTAGATTCTCGAGAAGATCCGGATCTGAGAATTAAAAATTTTGTTAAAGTGATTCTTCACCATTGAGAGACGGAGCCCAAAAACAATACATAGCATGATATTTCAAAAAAGTTTTTTTTCGGGATTATAACAAAACTCGGTGGATGAGTTGGGGAGGTGACAACAACAAGCCGATTAGATTTTGGTTCGGGTCCGGATTCAGATCCGGCCTATCGGTGCGATACAAAACGGAAACTGTTCAGCCTGAAAGTATCCGCTCGACTAAGTGCCGTTCTAGTTTGAGTGTTGAGTTCATTTTCAGTGCCATTGACTATGATGTATTATTTAGTTATCCTTTTATCATTTAGCAATCACAGCATTGCTCTACAATCAACTACCTTTTGAACTTAGACACAGTGGATCGAGGAGACCATTTGGTCCACTGTATCAACACCACATTAATTAAATTTATCAACTTAATTTGACTGTGGAAGGGGGACGATGACAGAAAGGCAGACACAGGGACCTCACCAGTGTGTTAATTTTCTTTTGATGGGGATGTGGGAGGGTGAAGGGGGTTGCAGGGTGAGGAATGAACAAAAACACCGACGGCACATTTACCTATTCATGAGACCCTCACAATGAATACACAGGTAAAATCGCCCATTGCATACCCAAGCTAACTACCAGTCCCGCAAAGATGAAGTGGACATTGAAAGCATAAATCTTACTCCAACCCCAATTGAAGAAGAGGCAAACCCCAGAGTGTAATAGATTGTTTTATTTATACATAAAGTTAAATACACCACACAAGGGCAAAACTACAAACCCTTTTAAAAACATAAAACCTTACTACACAGTTAACCCTTCATTAGAAGCATGCAAGCAAGCTCGGAACTTTGGCAACCAAAGTTCCATTCGCTTTGGCAACCAAATGGCATAACCGCTTTGAATGGCAGGAGAATGGCTCTAGAACCTTTCCAATCAATCAAATCAAATCAAATCAAATCCACATAGGTTGGCACAAAGTAGTCAATTTCTTAAAAGCAGATTTAACTACAGTCGATGAAAACAATGCACCTCAGGCCATGATGCCCTATACACTTTAAAAATAATAATAATAATAAGAGTAGAGAATTCAAAGACAAAGGAAATCAGATTTTGTTTCGTTTCTTCGCAGACTGAAATGCTACGTCATCAATGCGACGTACTTCAAGTGCAAAACTGCTTCGAGGAAAGCAATCGGAGCATTGTAGAGAAAAATCCATAAAAACACGAGGAAATGGTAAGAAAAAGTCAGAAAACCTCTTTACCAAAATACCCTGCAACCCTTTAACCCCCCCCTTCCCATCCCCCGCTATTCCCCAAAAAGGCTGATCGGGAGAAAGTATACAAAGGTAGCTTGAAAAATGTCATAAAAAAGTGGTCAAACCCAGAAACAAACCGTAGGGAAAACCAGGAGCCGGTTAGCATGGAGTGCCAATTGCGATAGTCATACAAGTTATAAAAAACAAACAAACCGAAAGCCACAGGGACGAGCAAACTACGCTGATAAAACTGCAAGCATCACAAAAACTACTCCGAGAAAATAAAAAATAATCTAAACAGCAGATGCTACGGTACAAATGTCTACTCGATACATCGATGCCTTCGCAATTTATGGATGAACAGTTTCAAAACACGTGATACCAAAAATGGCCGACGAGAGATTATACCCCAAGGCTTAGGATCACCGGTGCCTGAGATTGTATTAAAAAAAAAAACACCAAAAAAAACAAACAAAAGATCTTCCAATCCTTTTGTCTGCTGCACCCTCTTCAACTTCACTTGGATTCGTCAAAAGAAAGAGGCAAGTACAGATCCTGCAAAAAAAAGACCCCGACGAGACAACATTCCGAATGAATCGATGCGAGTCTTCCTTCTGGATTCAGCACAACAGGTTTCAAAGGTCCACAGTATTGGATAGGTTCAACACGAGCGGCCAAATATTCCTCAATGAGTCAACGTGTCATGCCAGGTTGAGGCCTTCACCACCACCACTACTCCTCTTTAATGTCTCTCAATTAATCACACCTTCTTGTGGGGTCAGCCGCATGACATTTTCCTCTCCATACCCCTCTGTCCTGAACATAATATCTGTCTGCATCTTCACCTCTCTCTCATATCCCTTTCCACCAAAATTTTGGTCTTCCCCTTCTCCTCCAAGGAAGAGGAGACTTTCTGCATGTACCCAAGGTGAGAGTGCAAAATGCACACACGTTGGCGTCTTGGTAGTGGGAGATTTTATCACATATAATTTTATTGGATTTAGGTCTGGGTCACTTCCACCTGTTCTACCCACTTTGAATAAACATTGGTAAAATGTGAAGAAAAAAAAATTAACCATTAAAGGATGAAAAATGTGATATCAATTAGGGTTATCAGCATCGTGTGTACTCTGTAGAGAGGTAGAGGGTAGTTTTGATTGATTCGCTCTTTACATGTCAAAACAACAGTTGTACTTTAACCTCAAACATTAGGTTGTGTTAAAGGGCTACTGCAGCCAACTTTCCTTTAATGCAATACCCCTTACAAAGTTTAACAATACAATTTGGGGGGAAGGGGGGAGGGGTAGTAGTGGTGGAATTCCATTCTTGGCAGGATATCCTGCGAAGTATCGATTACATTCATGCCAAGGACACTTCAGGCTGATGCCAAAAAATGGAACCAGGTTTGAGGCAACATGAAAAATCTCTGATAAAAGTGAGAAACACGGAGTATTTAAAGGACATTTTACCTTCTCCACCCCTCCCCCATCCCACTGCATGAAAATTTTCCAGGAGGACACTGATCTCCAACTACCCTCACCTCCTCATAGGCCAGCATAGTGGGATAAACCAACGAGGTCGTACCTTATTACGGAACATGCTGGCAGGGCTGGTGTTGGGAGAGCTGGGAGACTGGGCCGACAGTGGTGTGGACATCTGGCTGGAGGTTTTACCATTCACTGCAAAGGGACACGAGACTCAGAAACATGTCTGCATTACTCATGTGAGTTACGTAGGTGAGCTATCGTTGGCACCTAAAAAATTTCCGAATTCCTATTCTAACCTACAGGGGGCACTTCATCAGTGGCACAGTTTCACCACCAGTAAATTATGCTCCCCACAGCCATGTGCTGCCTACGAAAGAAGAAGATTATGTAGATTTATGTTTGGTTTACCTGTTGCTTCTCTCAATGGAGAGAAAATGAGTGGACGATTATATCAGGGGAACATTAAAATTGCTACATCATTTGAAACCACAAGATGGGTTTGTCAGGTTTGTGTCAAAATTATATGATTGTTAAGAATCTAAAATATCTCATGTATATATATATATATATATATATATATATCATATATATACTGTATTGGGTCGCCGAAATAGGTGACCCTTATTGTCAGTAATTCTGTCTGTTTGTTTGGATGTTTGTTCGTTTGTCATCAGCATAATTGGTAGTAAACGTGGGCGGATTTTGACCAAACTTGGGTGGTAGGTACATCTTATGACCAAGTGCTTTAGAAATTGTGATGGTTGCTAGGGACGCTTTGGTTCCCAAGCAACAACCGAAAAACCTTCAAAATCGGTACCGTTCACGCGAAATCAATTCCGAAAGCCATTATGCCACGTAGGGTTATGAAATTTGGCACGAATGATCTACAGGTGATGCTCTATCAAATATATTCCAGTTTTTGTGATATATGGAATACTTTACCCGTTGCACCCCTACAATTAAGGTATGCGCGAAAATTGAAGGCCCCCTAGCGACCAGGTTAGTGCATTGATACGAATGAAACTTTGCAAGTTCATGGTACTCAATGAGTACCACAACTTTGCCTCAGGACATATTGACCGATTTCGCTTAGGTCAGGGGGCAAAGGTCGATTAGTGCAAAAATCGATAATAAGCGAGAGCTGGAGGTGCCTTCGTGCCAAATTCTACTCCTCCTAGGGTTATGGTCGGATGATCATGAAAATTCACACTAATCGTCTGGAATACATTGTGCACAAACGATCGAGCCGGATTTTCGATTTAGATCTTTGTTCACCCACAGCACCCCCTCGAACTTTAGGGATTTCCGATTTCAAACCGCATTTTCGGTACTTTTCATTCAAATGGATACCGAGTAGTTATCAGTAGATGGAACTGGATGAGATTTGATATGCATGATCTTAAGGTGATTCCCTCTCCACTGTATGACATCCATTTTGCTCTATATCTTATAGTTTCCATGCTCGGCGACCCATCGCCACCTACCGGCTTGTGTCTCTGCATATATATATATATATATATATATATATATATATATATATATATATATATATATATATATATATATATTGTTAAGGTTGTGGAAATTGCCAGAACACCATTCAGGCTTCCCAGAGATCAGTTATGTCAATAAGTGTGTGTTCAGATTAGATTTCCTCACCGATGTCTGAAGAGGGTTATTCGTATAACCGGGCTGTGATCTTTGAGGTAGTATTATTCTTTTGCTATCTTTGTTTTGGAACAACCACTACTTCAACAACCACAACCACCACTTCAACAACCACAACCACGCCATCCCCACCACAGCGCCAACCACAACCACTATCTCAACAACTACGCCACCCCCACCACATCGCCTCACCTTCATCTCCGTTACGCCACCATCTTTTTGCCAGCCACGGCGAATCCCACGGAGGAGCAGCATCTCCGCCGACAGACGCGGGAGCCGATGATTTCTAAAACGTCCGCTTTCCACGGCTGATGATTTCTACCACGTCCGCTCTCTCCGCGTTTCCCGACGAGATCGGATCAAAATGCCAAAAGGGGCGGAGCCCGCGGGGGGTGAAAGGTCGAAGGTGGGGGATCAAACTCACCTCCCACGGACCCCATAAAAAGGCATGCTGGAACGCACAGCGAGTCAGTTCTTGCCTGGAGAGTTTGTCAGGAGTTTTGTGAGTTCTTCTTGCCTAGAGAGGGTCGCCAGGAGTTGAGTCTGAAATCTGAGGAAGCAGTAAGGAGTGAGAGTCTGTCTGTCTGTCTGTCTGTCTGTCTGTCTGTCTGTCTGTCTGTCTGTCTGTCTGTCTGTCTGTCTGTCTGTCTGTCTGTCTGTCTGTCTGTCTGTCTGTCTGTCTGTCTGTCTGTCTGTCTGTCTGTCTGTCTGTCTGTCTGTCTGTCTGTCTGTCTGTCTGTCTGTCTGTCTGTCTGTCTGTCTGTCTGTCTGTCTGTCTGTCTGTCTGTCTGTCTGTCTGTCTGTCTGTCTGTCTGTCTCTCTGTCTCTCTGTCTCTCTGTCTCTCTGTCTCTCTGTCTCTCTGTCTCTCTGTCTCTCTGTCTCTCTGTCTCTCTGTCTCTCTGTCTCTCTGTCTCTCTGTCTCTCTGTCTCTCTGTCTCTCTGTCTCTCTCTCTCTCTCTCTCTCTCTCTCTCTCTCTCTCTCTCTCTCTCTCTCTCTCTCTGATCAACGGAGGCGCCAGAGGAATCGGGAGTGAAGTCAGAAGCAGGTGGAGTCCCGCGGAGTGCGGGCAGAGCCACCGTGGGTCGCCGAACCACGGCCCAGCGAGTCACCACGAGGGTGACAGGTAACCAGCACGGCCTCTCGGAGCTCTTGCGGTCTCCACAGCTCCGTGGATATTAAAGGCTTACGGGTCCAGTTCTGCCCTCCCTTTCCTGGGGTTTCTTTGCATGAAAGCTGTGGCGCCTTGTCCGTGAAGTAGTGAACTGTTAAGTGACTGTGTACAGAAATGATAGAACGGTTGTAGTTCTTTGTCTTGCTCGTGTTTTGTCCCTTACCTGCATTGTTTTACTGACTGCATGATTGCATACGCGTTTGCATGAGTGCATACGTGTGTTATAAATAAATGTCATTGTGTGAATGTTCACCGTTCGTTGCATCCTTTCCCTCAATTGAGCTGCCGTATTGCGTTCGGGATATTAGCTGGCTTTTAAATAGCCGATAAAGTAATCGGATCCGGCGGGGCTTGGCGATATACACCGCTCGGCAAATCGCAAACGGAGCGAGCTGCTTAAGCGGCTTGTTTCCAAGCAGGTCCCGTCGAGGTGTAAATCCCCAGCATTTCTGTCTGCGCGCATACTTAGGTAAATTGACAATTCGGCGATCAGACCCTGTCGCGTGCGGACAGAATAGTTGGCTGATTTACGGTGTACTTAAAAACACGCCCGTAGCTGGATTTCGGCGTTGATCCAAAAGCTGCGACTAGGTTTGCCACGTCCGGTGGGTGCGCGACTGCGATTAGTTAAATGCGGTCGCTCGCACGCCGGAGTGGTGAGAAAGCACAACAATATATATATATATATATATATATATATATATATATATATATATATATATATATATATATATATATATATATATATATATATATATATATATATATATATATATATACAGTAGACTCGGTGTAAGTCGGCAGCGTGTCACTCGTCACTTCGCCTAAGTCGGCAGCGTCAAAAAGTCCCGAATTTATCTCATGTTAAATCCCTTTGAATAAAGGGTCATTCCTCTGTAAGTCGTCATCTCTAAGTCGTCACTTCGTCTAAGTCGTCAGATGTTGTCCATTCCCACGTAATGGAAACTCAAGTAAATTACCACTCAACTCATCACACGGAACTGCTGCCTCGTGAGAAGCCCGATTTCATGGAATCGTGATGCTCGCTCATTGGTTTACACCGCCAGTGATTGGCTATTTATAACTGCGTACACACATTGATCGCACTGCAGGCAGGACAATGGCGACTAAGCGTAAGCTTACAACTAAAACCTACCAAGAAAAATACGACATTATCCAGTTTTGCGAGGCAAATCCACTGATGAAGAAAACAGCCATAGCTGAGAAGTTGGACATCAAACGGCAGACATTGAACGATATCTTGAAGAATAAGGGCAAGATATTTGGACAAGTGGAGAAGATCGTGAGGCCGGTGGGAAGTGTGAAATGTGTGAAATGTGTGTCCTTTGAAGATGTCGATGACGCGCTCATCATCTGGTTTCGGCAAATGTCGGCTCAGCCAAATATTCGGTTTCGGCCGATTCGGCCGATTCGGCCAAATACTCGGCCGATACTGTCTTTCGGTGGAGGATTGCCCATCCAACATCATGGAATACAATGACCGGTTTGAATCCTTTCTCATGCACCAGATGCCCAAGAGTTTGAGGCAGTCAAACATAACAGATTACTTCGCGAAGAAGTAAAGGATCAATTGAGCTTAGTGTTGAAGTCCAATCATGGTTTTATATTGGCTTGTTTTGTACATTACCGCACTCACTTACACATTGGCATTGAGTGGTAATCATCACCACGATGACTGTGTGTCATGTAATTTGTCACCATACCATCACCGTGCGGTTGGTGCCTCGGTAGGTGTCTCATCCACTGAAAATGTGCAATTTTATTATTACAGGATATCGCTTTGTTTTACCTTTTGTGTGATCTCCAAATATACTCCACCCCTCACTTTGACATCGATACAAATATAAAAACAATAAGGTCCATCTGACCACGTGCTTGCCGTGATCTGGCTGTGAAGGCAGAGAGCAGAGATCGACATTTTGTGTTCTGGGCCTTGATGTCATAATATAATGGGCGTAAGCCTGGAACTTCTAACACACTTTTCTCCGAACATATTCTGTTCATACTTCCAAAATCTTCACATTATGTGTTCCATGTATTTATGCAGGTGATAGCGGATTCAAAAAATCGAATATAGATAGAATTTTCAAAGAGGAAATCGATGACGTCACAATCAGTAGGGCTCGGCGGCAAACCGACGGCCAGGTCCGAGACGACGTGCTTTACTTAAGTCCATGAGTTCAGGACGTTTGTTCATCTCAGCATTTACGACTTTTATCCTGTCATGTTGTTAATCTGTTGATGGAGGTAATATAGAAACGATGAATATGTCAAATCGTTCGTGTTACTCATCCGGCGCTATGTGTCAAGGCTAAAAATCTAAAGCGACCGGTCTCAAACGCTACCATGGGCACCCAGACACGCCACCAATATAAACTGAGCTGTTGAATGCGGCGCAAAACATCCAAAGAAACTACCGTAACTGAGTATTGTGATCCGTCCTGTCCCCCATACCTGTCGTAGATGGGTATCTGCTAGTATTTTTCAATTGAATTTTGCTAATTTTTCCACTTAAATTCCTCTTTCAAAGAACTCTGTTTGAAGGTAAATCTCTGTGTTTGTCATTTTCATGCATTTTATGAGTGTGTACGAATATAAAAATCTGCATTACCATAATGGAACTGTGTGTGTGTGTGTGTGTGTGTGTGTGTGTGTGTGTGTGTGTGTGTGTGTGTGTGTGTGTGTGTGTGTGTGTGTGTGTGTGTGTGTGTGTGTGTGTGTGTCATTTATTGGTATCTACATATGTGGGTTTCGGAATGTAGAATGGAGTCTTCCCAGGGTAGGCTCAAAGTATCCACCTTCATTTCGGTAAGGGGTCACAATTTTTATACCTTATCGAGGCTCATATGAGAGCCAACACACAATGCACAGCAAGGGGGGGCATGAGACAAGAGGGATGGGAGTGGGAAGGACAAAACAGTGGGGAACAGAGACATTAGGAGATCTGTGGAAGGGAGAGGAATGGGGTGGGGAACACGGGGTATGCAAGATGGACATTACAGGGACTTTCAGGAAGGAAAGCAGGGAATTTGAATGAGGTGAGATTGGGGTGGATTAATGGGGGTAGAAAAGATCGGGGTTTTAGATGGGGGAAGATAAGAGGTGGTGGTGAGCATCTGTTTTGAAGGCCTGGAGGGAAGAATGGTAATGAATAGAGTGAGGGAGTTTATTCCAAAGGTGGTGAAAAAGAGGAATGAAAGAGTGAAGGTGAGCAGTGATTTTAGTAGTTTTACCAGAAGGGGGTTGCTGGTGAACATTGAGCACCCTAAGGAAATATGGGGGGGGGGGGGACATATGACAGACAGAGGACAGAGCAGGGGGGGGTGAGACCGGAGAGGAGACGGTAGAAGACAGAATGACCACCGATCTGCCTGCGGTGAGAGAGTGAGACGTGCAAAGACTCAGCCTCACCACAGGAGATACCAATAATCCGAAATAGCTTGGTTTCCACAGCGTGAAGTCGAGAAAGTTGAGACCAGGAGCACCAGCCCAGAGGGGATAGCAGTACTCCATCAGACTGTGGACGAAAGCTTTGTACGTGGTCAGGAGTTCAGGTTGGCCGAGAATGGACTTTGCACGATGGAGGATTCCTCGTCAGCGACTGGCTTTGGAGGCCAGGTTGGAAATGTTGCTTTTCCAGGAAAGATCATTGCAGACAGTGAGATCCAGAAGCTTGAGTGAAAAGACTTCTTCCAGAGGATTGTTGAGAAAGTTGGTGGGGGGGGGGGGTCCAAATGGTCCTTTCTGAGAGACAGGGTGAGAGTTTGAGACTTGTCAGGATTGAAAGACATGTTCCACGTGTTGGACCAATTTGTGATTTTATCCAGATCTGCAGAGAGCGAAGAAGCTGCTGCTTGCCAGTCTGAGGGTTGACAGATGGTACAACAGAGGGTGGAGTCATCAGAAAAGAGATAAAAAGGATTTTCCAGAGAGTCGGAGAGATCATTGATGAAAACCAGAAAAAGAACAGGGCCCAGAACACTACCTTGAGGAACTCCAGCCTGGACAGGTGGATGGAATGAGAGAACTCTATTTCAGGCCTCATGTTGGCTGTGACAGGAGAGGAAGTCTGCGAGCCACGAGTGGAGATGGCCTTGGATACCATAGGAAGAGAGTTTGGTGAGCAGGGCAGGGTACCAGACCATGTCAAAAGCACGCGATATGTCCAGGGATACGGCTCGGATTTCATGTCCAGCATTGAGTATCTCCATCCACTGTTGGGAGATCAGAAGCAGCATATCCAGGGTAGAGTGACCTGGTCTGAAACCAAATTGATGATCAGAAATAAAGCCATTGGAGAAGAGGAAGGATTTAATGTCTGAAGCGATGATGGATTCCATAACTTTGCTGATGATTGGGAGAAGGCTGATTGGTCTGCAGTTGCAGGGATCTGTTTTTGCACCTTTTTTATGCAGGGCAGTGATGTTAGCAGATTTCCAAGCAGATGGCAGATGACCTTGAGAAAATGAGAAGGTGAATAGAACAGAGAGAGGGAGAGCAAGAGCAGAGGAGCAGGTTTTTAGGACACGTGGGCTGATGCCGTCTGGACCGGTTGCAGAATCTGAGTCGAGGTTTGACAGCAAGTTCTCCACCTCGTCAGGAGAAAAAGACACAGAGTCCAGGGACAGTTGGGTGTGACAGGGTTTCGTGGGTATAGAAAAGCGATGGGTTTCGGACACAAGATTTAGATGCAAACACCGAGTTTAAGCATTCAGCCTTTTCATGTGCGGTATCAGCAGTGCGGCCATTTGAGGTAAGGGAGGGGATGACGGGGAAACCAGAAACAGATTTGATTAGACGCCACAAGCATTTGGAGGAGGGAGAGAGGTTTGAGAGTTCAGACTTGAGATTAGAAAGATGTTGTTTCCTGGCTTTCCTGAGGGTAGATACATACTTGGTCCGAGCTTTATGGAAGGAACTGAGATTACCCTCAGTTGGGTTTGCTTTGCATGAGGCAAACGCAAGTTGTTTCAGGACAACTGCCTCGCCACAAGCTTCAGTGAACCAAGGGCGGGGGGAAGGATAGGACAACTAAAGACAAGAGGGGATAAATCTGTGCATGAGAGAAAGTTTATCTGAAAGAATTCCCAGGATAAGTTGATGTTGGAGAAAGTAGCAATGGGAGACCAGTCTAGAAGTTTGATGGCTGCTTGGAGACCCTGCCAGTCGGCCTGAGTGAAATGCCAGACTCTACGGCGCTGCGGTGGTTCTCCAATAACAGCCAGAGAGATGTCCATGGAAGTGGAAGTAGACAATCTCCACTTCCACTTGGAAGTGGACTTCCAGTGGAACTGGACTGAAGTGGACGATCTCCAGAGAGATTCACAGACCAAGCTGTGAATTTTTCTTTTCTCAAAGTTTTCTGCTGAAGCCTCTTTTCAGGATTGTTTACTGAGCCCAGGATGGATTCCAACTATAGTTCATTTGTCATCATATTCCCAGGGATGGTTTTTAATATCTCTGTGAGGTTCTTAGTCATCATTCCCATGAGGTTCTTCATCATCATTGCTCCAACTTTGGCATTCTTCAGCTTCCAAGATGTTTTCGCTTCATGCTTGAGGTCTTGGTATTTGGTCATTTTATTGATTTCTGCATCATTTAGTCCAAAATCATTGGTATTAACACCTCAATGAGCAATGCCTTCTTCTCTTTTTTTGTACCTAAGTATGATATCTGGTCACAATGCTTTGTTTTCGATGTTCACATTATGTCGTACGTGAGCAGTAATTCCTCTCACACAAAAACTTCCATGTTTTCAGTGATTGCTTTTGGTTCATTTTCCTACAAATTTTCTGGAACTGAAATATCAAAGTTTTGCAGATGTGCCAGCGTATCACTTTGCAAACTCTGTTGTGTCATTGTGTGCACAGTTGTTCTGACACGGAGTTTTTTGTGTTCGGTCATTAAGCATAACATATCATTCTCTTTGCTAACACCACCTCCACCCCTCACCTTTCTCTTTTTCCTCCCCCCCCCTGTCTCTGTCTCTCTCACACCCCCTCCTTGCACCCCACCCTCCTGCAGTGTATAGCAACGTTTGGTGAGGGGTCGCTCTCCTCACCTCCCCCTCCCATTTGTCGCTCTTCCCCCCCGCCCTTCCTAGCTTCCTTTCCCTTCATCTCTCCTCTTTCCTCCCTCCCTCCTCTCTCTCCCCTTCTCTCCCTCCCTTCCTCTCTTCCTCCCTCCTCTCTCCTGTCTTTCTCTCTCTCTCCCTTCCCTACCTCCTCTCTCCCCTCCCTCTCCTGTCTCTCTCCCCTCCCTCTCCTCTCTCCCCTATCTCCCAATATCCCTGTCAGCAAAGTGACATGTTGTATTTGTTAGTACAGTATATGTATATAATCTCTCTGAATGTCACTTCGGTCTCACCGAGAGCTGGAGAAGTCAAATTTAATCCACATGTTGGAATCAGGGGTGGAATCCAGGGAGGTCTAAGATTGCCACTTGTGCACATGTAATATGTAGATAGCCCTGACATAATATTGCATAGGTCTTCATGGCAAGAATAGTTTTGTTGCACAGTTTCATCAATGAAGCGAACATATTCCTTATTTGCAGATTTGGATCGGAATTATATTGAAAAACACAAACATTATTCTGAGATTAAATGAATAATTGAATAATTTAACCATATTATTCCTGTTTATGAGTAAATAATAAAAAAACGTTTGGAAATTGGATGACATGGCATTTTGAATGAAATTGATATCTTGTTCGGGTTGATGGGGTCATCTTTTTGTGCCATGCCCTCCACTCGAGGGGGTTGAAATAGAGGGTTAATGGTTCAATATCTAACCCCAACCCCAAATTTTGACCCCCATCATAAATAACTCGAATATGACTCCTAAGGGGTTAAAAATTAAACTATTTTGACTCTGCATTGCAAAAGCCAACAGAGCCAAGCTATACAGGTGACTGTTATATCAGAACAAAGGCTGTTTATCACCATGGAGAACAATTGGCACCAAATCCTTCCTTACAGGTGTTGAATTTCAGGTTACAGGTGGGTTGGCCTGTTTACCTTCCCATCTGAAACCATGGCTCATGACGTGGGTGATCCCAGGTTCAAGTCCCTTATACCATGTCCAATGCCTACCAATGTCTCTTGTAATCCAAGCTAAGGTGCCCCGATGTCTATTAATGTCCTTGTCCGTCATGTGATTTATGTACAAGCTCCATTACCAACTAGTTTGAAAGTTGATTAGATAAAAAAACTGGGATTAGGAAAGCATACCTTCCCTCTCTTCAGACCTTAACAAAAATTACAAGCTGGTCAAACACTTTGAATATGTCTTTCAATCCTGACAAATGTCACACTCTCACTATCTCTCTCCAAAAGGACCATCTGGTAAACCCTCGTATCTACTTTCTTAACAATCCTCTTGAGGAGGTTCAGTCATTCAAACTCCTAGGTCTCACTGTCAGCCATGATCTTGCTTTGGCAAACCACATTTCAAAGTTGGCCTCCAAAGCCAGTCACCGACTGGGCATCCTCCGTCATACAAAGTCCTTCCTTGGCACACCTGAACTCCTATCCACCGACAAGGCCTTCATCTGCAGTGTGATGGAGTACTGCTCTCCCCTCTGGGATGGCAGGCACCCCCA
The DNA here is from genome assembly GCF_056783735.1 of Eptatretus burgeri. NCBI lineage: Eukaryota > Metazoa > Chordata > Myxini > Myxiniformes > Myxinidae > Eptatretus > Eptatretus burgeri. Next base: position 61,186,048 of record NC_140973.1, read on the forward strand.
CCTCACATCTTGTTCAGCTTGACGCTGTGGAAACCAAAACCTTCAAGATCATTGGAATCTCCCACGATGAAGTTGAGTCTATGGGTTTATCACTTTGCCTCACAGACAGGTTGGTGGTCGCTGTCTTTTTCTGCCTCCTTTCTGGTCTTGCAACTTCTGCGCTTTTCATCCTTTTTCCTCCCCCCGCCTCCCAACCCCCAAACCCCCTTATGGTGAAACTATCTAAATCCAGGATCACTGCTCACCTCCACTCATTTTTTCCTCTTTTTTTTTTTCCAGCCTGTGGATTCAACTTCCACATTTTTGTCAATGTCATTCTTCTCTCCAGGTCTTCAAGACAGCTGTTCACCACCATCTCAAACCGTCCCTAATCCAAAACCATAATCTTTTCCGCACTTGTTTAACCCAAACCCTCCCCCACCCCACCCCAATCCCTCCTTATTCCAAATTTCCAGTTTTTCCCTCCTGAGAGTTTGCTTCTGTATACATCTTGTCCACCTTATGCATCCTTTCCTGCCCTCCATTCCTCTCCACACCCATTGTTTTGTCCAAGTCTCCCTTTATCTTGTCCTTCAACTCTGCTGTTGGTGTCCCCCCACCCCCTCTCAACTGTACCATTTGTCTTGTTACGTCCTGATCCACTCAGTGTACTAGCTTTTCCACGAGCCTCAACTCTGTATACAAAAAAAGGGGAGGAATTGGAAGGTCTTGTCCTCCACGGAGCAGAAGCTCCGCTGAGCAAGCAGCACACTGGAGATGTGATTGACAGGAACAAAATCAAGGCGGTTACAAGACCCGAAGCTTTCCACGACACCCACTGCTTTGACCTATAGCCAATCACATTCCCACATTCCCAGTGACTCCGACATCATGGAATGTTGCACTTTGGCAAAGAGTTCTAAATACAGCGATGGACTAAAACCAACTGCAGTTTCCTTCTCTTAAATTGCAATTGCCATTTATTATCCTCCAAATCCTACAGTTTTAAAGAAATAAATCACAGCAGCTTGGGAGCCAAAATTGACACCTGGTTCAAAAGATTAGTCAAAAATAAGAAAATCATCATCATCATCATCATCAACGACCTGCCATCCTCACAAACCCCAGCAAGTGTGATGCTTTGGGATTTTTAATTGGGTGGAAATTGACCGGCTGAAATAGATATTTCGAGCCACCGCATTTGTCCATCTTTTGCAACCAGACCTTGAGTCACATCGAAACGTCCAGCTTTGCTCTCCATCTCCAATTGCAACAGGAAAATTATATGGAAAGATGCTCTGGTGCTCAGAATCATGGATATGATTGGTTCCCCTAAGCTATATATTTTGTTTCAAAAAAAAGAGCAAAGGAAAAGTCAAAGAATCTGTCCCACAAAAGGTGCTTTTTGATGATCATTTCAAAAATCGATCAAAACCCCCCTTAGAATATCTAAACTTGAGATGAGACTTAATATGGCAGTGACTTCTGGCTCAAATAATTTATCTTTTGATCTTTTGAAATGAACAAATGGATGCATCCCCTCCCTTCCCGACCCACCTGCTCCGGGCGACTTGCTGCGGGAAGCCGAACTCGGACTCTTACTGCCCCGATGAGTGGCCTTGGAGCCTTTCAGTGTGTGACATTCTGTAATGACAGATGGCGACCATGAGGAAGTCCGCACTAATAACCATCATCATAATCGGAATCTCTCGGGCAATACTGGTAGAAGCAGCTTAGTGCCGTTCGTAGATTTACAATAAAACAGCACACATGACCTTGAGTACAAGCTCAAAGCAAAGTGACCAATCAAAATCTTCAGATGATGCTCGAGTGCACTTTGAAGGGGGATGGAAGCTTGGCAGCAAACAACGTGATGGACAATGAAAAATAAAGAAACATTGGACACCCTCGTCGTCGGTTGCCAAGCGTTAGGCCGGACAACCAAAAGAAATGGGTAGCTGCAGAAACGACCGCACAATGGATCTTTGTGATGGAGAACGTTTGCTTTTTCTTTTAGCAGCAAAACGAGCAAGAGATCGTCAACGCCTGAGGTTTATCAATGCCCAGTGGCGATCACCTAAAGCCATTGGTAAACAAGCCCGGCTGTTGGAGACAATATGCTTCGACTACAAATAAGTACCAGAGAGTTTTTAAAGTTCAATACCATTGGTTAACTAACTTTTGACGATTTTCAGGCCACCCTTGTGTGCTCATGGCTTATAGGTTTGCACACTGGCCTCTGAACTGTCTAGCCTGGGTTCAAAACACGGCCCGACTAAAAACTGCCATCTTGGTGTTTTACATGTAGGGCGATTCAATGCACGTGCCCATCCCTCGGATGGATGTTAAACTGGGCATCCAGCCCATCAACATTAGTTGATGGACAATAAAGGCACCATGGTAAGAGTAGACAAGCTATCGCCAGCACTTTCAACAAATTTCAAATTCCTGCTCTAACCTACAGGGGACACAGCTGCACCTCCAGCAAATGCTACCCGCAACAGCGTGTTGCACATAAAAAGAATAAGATGGTGACAACTTTCACTTGGCAAGTGGGTGATATCTCTGTAGTCATGCATCTCAATCCATTTGAATGATGATAATTTGGGTTACCCTCCTGGACACGCCAGATAGGCCTTCATCGGCTGTATAATGTTTGCACACCTGCTTTCAAAGCCCCTCCGCCCCCCCCTCCATGTTCCCCTTTTTATGCCACAATTGGCTTTCAAAGTCAGCACTTTTTAAAAACCGTTGCAGGCATGGTCCAAACCCTTCTACACCCCCTCCACACCATTCCCACTACTGTGCCTGGAAGAATTTGCAGTGTCAGCTCATCGTCAAGCTGCTTCTGGAATACAGCCAAAGCATTCAGCAGTTAAAATAAATAAATAAAGCATTGGGAAGCCTCAAGAGCAGAATTATTTTAACATTTACATTGTTTGCCTAATGTCTATGGAACAGAGGAGTCGACATTTTGATTTTTGCAACAAGGAGAGGGACGTTAGGACACGCACATCAACATGTCACATTGCATTTGAACTTGGGGTCACATCTTCATGAGGAAAGTACAAAATGATTTATGATGCAACCATCCTCACCTTCCCCATCCAGGGAAAAGTCATCCTGTGCATAGCGAAATTTTTCTGGGCCGCAAGCCACAAACACATCGTCATCGCCAAAGAAATCCTGGAGGCAGCTCACCTGGGAATGGGGAGGTTTAGGGGTGGTGAAACATGTGGGGGGGGGGGGGTGGAGGGGAGGTTATCAGGGAAAAAATAAATAAACTAAACTTTGGGACAGATAATGCAACTAGCTTCATCTCAAAGCGGATTAACACCTGCGTTGCACACGAGCTTAAGATACATGCCAGGTATGATGAAATTCCACCTGTGTGTACACATGCACGAATTAAAATGTAAACAGTCTGTATATACACCTTCTCAAACAGGTTAGTTTTTCATCAAATAAAACACCTATCCAGCTGGAGTTGGCCAGAGCTGGAGGAACCTGCACTTCATGCGAGTATGGATGGAAAATGTGCAGGAAAAAAAAAAACATGCTCACTTAACAAAAGTGCAATTTTCTGGAAGCCTTACACTTTTAAGGGTTTAAGGGTTGACTCCAAAGTTGAACATATCCTCCACCTTAAGGGCGTATGGAGGGAAACGGCACGCTCTCATTTCAAATGCTGTACCTTCGTGCAGAACTCGCAGGTGGATCATCGCATCACGAAGTGCTCTCTGTACATTGTCTCATCTCCCAGCATGAGCTGGTGGACATTATCTTTTGTAAGATTTTTTAATGTAGATAGAAATTGTCAGGGAAAATGTGAACTGAACAAATCTAAAAGTACAGAATTACTATATATATATATATATATATATATATATATATTTAAATAGCTGGGCAACTAATTACCCAAATGAAACCAAGAGAGAGGAGGGGGTTTATGTTAACAGGGTTCCACTGAAACAAACGAGGTGTTATTTAAATTGTGGTTAAGTTTATGGCAGTCAGTTATTGAGCGATTAAAACCAATGGGATCAGACAATCACTTGGCCGACATCCAGCAGGCCACCGTAAAAGTTAGACAAATGCATAGCCTCGTCTCGGGCAGAACTATACGACATCGCGGCGCAGTGCCAAAACACCAGCACAGCGGCCACCTTTCAACCACGGGCCATTTGTCTGTGGCGACCATGGCAGCTGCCACGTTCCTCTTGCTATTCACTCTGTAATTACGCAGTGAGAGGCCAATTCCGTCCATCACCATCAGCAATGAGGGTGTCAGACCGATGAGATCTCTGCAGCCTCTGGACCCAAACAGCTGCTGCCATATTCTCAAATCCCATACTCTGCTTCCAGCAAAACCAACCGACCAATCTCTGATCCAATAGATCCCATGAGCAAGCCAGTGTGGATGCAATCATCCTAAACCCCTGGCAACGACCATTGGATACACTTTTATGATTGGTTTGACAACTGCAAACCACCACTTAAACTTGTTCACATGAGCAGTTTAGCCCACACATACACCGCTCGATCTTTTCCACCCACATGCATTTATGTATAAACTTTTATTGAATCCATTTTGACTGTGGGAAAACATTTTCAGACTCTCGTTCACTACAGCTCAGCAGCTTCACTCTTGGTACAGACCAAGCATTGTTCTACATGGAAGCTAGAAGATAAAAATTTTAAAAGTCTTAAATCCCATGGTTTATCTTTACAGCACACTGTGAACAAACAACCCACATCATTTGGAGAAGACATTTCACCATTTCTCATGCGGAACAGTCACCCAGAGGACATTTATTACATACGCAAACATGGCGGAATTTTTGACTTCAACCTCCTCCCCCCCACCACCCCTTTACATCTTACTCCCATATGTCTGTCCCAAAATGTCTCTCCCCCCCCCCCACACACACACACACACACCTCCCATGCATAGCCAATAAATAGATGATCTCACTTGAGAAACAAAACACATTCATTCCAAAGCAGACAAATGATGTGGAACAAACCCGATATTGTATCGAACGTACGTGCACCATCAATTTGATTGTCTGTCGTCAGCCAAAAATTTCTCAAACCAAGAGCTTTGCCTCCAAATGCACAACATTTCATTATTAAGGACACACTGATGCTTAGAAACCATGTCACAATTACAACACACTGTCGGCTAAGCCACCATCGATAACCGATCAAGCAGAGATGAACAGCTGCGAATTTCCAGCTATGGTGACTTCAGCATGGACCTCAGGGATCAAAGGCTTTGCCTTAATCACATTCACACCCCACACAGCACATAAGGAAGGGAAAGCAAAGGAAGACACCTTTGATTGCACCCAAGAAGCAGAGAATGCTTAACAAGCAAGGCAAAATGAGAACCAGAATAGACGTTGGTGGTTGAAATTCCAGACCTGCTTCCACACACACACACACACACACACACACACACACACACACACACACACACACACACACACACACACACACACACACACACACACACACACACACACACACACACACACACACACACACACACACACACACACACACACACACACACACCGATTAACCTTTCTTGTGGCTCCATTCTGCCCGAGGCAAATCAGTCTCCAGTGTGCCAGCTGGACAGTGGCAGAAGGTTTGGAGAAGTGGGGGCTGGACCACGGAGCATTGTCACAGAGTCAAGAATCAGTGAATCGAGCTTCTAATCAAAACACCAGATTAGAGAGATCTTGGACACAGGTACATGGAGAGAATTGATGTCATGTGGAACATGGAGGATCACATGTAAAACTAGAATGGCACTCGGTAGAGGGCATACCTCCGCCAGACTGAACAGTTTACGTTTTGTATCCCAGTGATAGGCCAGATCTGCAACGGACCTAAACCAAAATCGAATCAGCTTGTTCTTGTCACCTACCCAACTCACCAACCAAGTTTTGTAATAACATGTCCACAACTCGTATCGTTTTTGGCTTCATATCTCAATGGTGAAAAATCAGTTGATAAATTCAAAAAATTATCGTATCCGGATTCGGTGCTTCTCCCAAATCGAAACACTTCTTCCTTGTCACATACCAAACCTGAACACCAAGTTTCATTCAAATCCGTCCGTAACTTTTTGAGATATCCTGCTCAGAGACAGACAGACAGATGTGGGTGAAACCATAACCTCCGTCTACCTTCGGTGGCAGAGATAACGATTCCTCCCACCCAAAACCACCCACCCCATAACACCACCTTTCTTACTATATCAGGGTATGGCTCATCCATGCTTGCCGTCCAAATTGATATGCGGAGCACCAATGGTTGCCCTTGCAGGCCCATCTCCAGCTGGCCACTTTGCAATGCTAGCCCTTGGCAATACACAATGACTGGCCCACATTGCAGCCTTCAAACTGCCAAGCCAATCCGGAACAGACCAGACAGGCAGAGCCAGGGGCTGCCTAAAAACAGACACATGGAACGCAGTGGCTTAGATTTTTACACCGCTCGCTAAACCACGAACTATCTACTTCCAAAGTAAGAACCTCCTTGGATAAAGAATCTGTCTCTTCCTGTTCAAATTTGGTGCCAAATCCCAACTTTTTGCAAATAAAGTTAGACAAGGCCATGGAGAGAAAATCCTTAGCATTGTATCAATAATGTCTCCTCATTCATCCGGCCCCATTCTATGTCTGAACAAACAGCAAATCCTGAGCTAAAAATTTTTTTTTTTGCAATCGCAGAATCCAAGTCACGATAAAACAATTCTGGTCAAATCGGGTTATGATTCTGGTAAAGTTTTGCTTTCATTAAATTTGTGCATCTTGGTTTCCCAGAGCAGGCACTAAACATTTAAATGGGAGCTTGTTTGATGAAAAATTAATATACAGTCGGGGCTCATGGAGGAGCTAAAACAAAGGATGGATCAGGACATAACGGAACAAAATGAACAGCAGAAGGAGAGGAGGATGGACACAGCAGTGGGGTTGAGGGATAAAATAGAGATTTTAATGATAAGGGGTTCGAGGGATGAGAGGGGAACACAGGAGGTGGACAAGATGGATACAAGAAGCAAACTCTCAAAAAGGAAAGTTGGGAAGAGGTGGGCTTGGGGGGGGGGGGTTACCAAGGGTAGAAAAGATCATGGATGGCCTCAAAAACCTGGAGGGAAGAATGGGATTGAAGAGAATGTGGAAGTTGATTCCACAGGCAGGAAAGAGGAACAAATGAGTGGAGGTAAGCAGTGATCCTGGATTTAGGTAGTTTCACTAAAAGGGAATTGATGGTTGACCGTGCCTACCATGCAAAAACCTGGGAGGGGGGGGGGGGGAGGATTTGCGAAGCACTGAAAGAGCAGAGCGTGCAAGACCAGAAAGGAGGGAGTGGAAGACAAAGAGACCACCAACAAGTTTGTGACGAAACAAACCAAACATATTCAAACAAATAAAAACAAAAAATCAGAATATGTACACATGATGTACGTACGTACACACACACACACACACACACACACACACACACACACACACACACACACACACACACACACACACACACACACACACACACACACACACACACACACACACTTATTTAAAAACTGTGGTTTAGACCGAAAACAAGAAAAAAAAAAAAAGCGTTACATATACGTCTACATACATGCACACATCAGACACACCTCCTCACTGTAATGGTGAGCAGCCACAGATTATGTCTCACATGGTAAAACCGCATAATCCGCAAAGAACAACCATCCGTCTGCCACCCAGACGATTGTTCCCGCTAATGCAAACCATTCAACCAGAAGGCACTTGGTGTAGAACGATGTGCAATGGAGATCGGGGAAGTGGTCGTCACATTTAACACGTTTCGATTTACCCGCCAATCACATCACATGCCTTCTGGTCGAATGGTTGGCATTAGCGGGAACAATCATCTGGGTGGCAGACAGATTATTTTTCTTTGCGGATTATGCGGTTCTACCTTGTGAGACATAATCCGTGGCGATGCTCACCATAACAGTCAGGAGGTGCATCTGAAGTTTAAACGACGAATGTTGTGATCATTGGTTAGATATTTATCAGTATGCCATCCTGATGAGGGCAAATAAGCATAAAATCCAAATAGGTGGCTCCAGTTTATGGTTAACTGATGTTGACCATGTAATCTTTGTCTGTTTGACAGAGTCACCAGGCTGAGGTCTCTGGGTTGGAGACGACGTTTTGGTGTAGGACTACGTCTCGTCACACTCCACATGTTTTGAGATATATACATATCACCATGTTGATGTCTGAACTTGCTCCCCTGATTGCATTCCCACTCTTCCACCCCCACATCCCTTCTCCCAGTGAATTTAAGTTAACCTGCAAGATTGAATTTATATGTTGTTGATGTAGAACAGGCTTGATGGGCCAAATGGCCTCCTCCTGCATCAAAATTCATTTTGTATCCTTGTGTAAGATATGAAATCAAATTCACAGGATAAAGCCACTTGTGACAAAGTAAACCCTCATTCACTCACGCAAATTCCAGGAAAATGAAATATACTTCCACATAATGAAAATCCACAGCAGGTCATTCTTCACTTCGACCCACACCACGACTTCACGCAACCTCCCACACAGCCCCAGCTGTTCTGCAATCCCCCAATTCCTGTCTCCCTGCCCCCCTCTTCCCAATCCCCCTCTACCCTGCCATTCTCCTGGGTCGAGCATGGACCACATCAGTACCTCAAACCAGCTGTTTTCTCATCCAGACCGGCAATCAAAACCTCAGCTTAAGATCGGGGTAAATGATTACCGAGCCAACGCGCGCAGCAGCGTGAAGATTCAAGATCATGTGAGAGATGAATTTAATTTATACCTGTCTATTCAACGAAGCAACGACCAATTAAAATGCCATAATCAGGTTCATAATTAAATCACGCAGATAACACAATATGCTCAATTCAGACTACAGCTCCATTGCACGACTTTTCCGTATCCAAGCAGCGCTTTTCAGCAGCAGCCAGGGAAGTACGGCGGGTGCCATGGTAACAGTCACCATGACACCCACCTCATAGTGAGCAAAGAGAAGGAGAGCAGGGGATAAGGAACATGGAAATGGAGGGGAGAGATATATCATTTAGGTGAGCTCATCTGGCAATAGTGCCGTGGGTTTTGGAAGGGAAGGAGTGGCCTTAAGAACAGTATATTCATTTTGGTGAGCCTTGAGGGATGCAAAATAGTTATCCATCCAGAGAAAGGCTGCTCAATGCGACATGACGATGGGCAGAAGCGGAGTGCATGCAACGCAAGCAGCCCCGAGACACGTGTGGAGAAGATGGATGGCTGTGGAGCAAGGACGTACCACAAAAATGACAAAATCAAGGCCCTGGGTGCAAAGACACGATTAGAATTACAGATGTTTTTCAAGGCCTGGCATCCCCAAGAAATCTGGAAGCACTTGGGTCTTTTCACATCCCAACAATCACTGCAAATGGTAGGCTGTTTTCAAGGCCTAAGAGTCGTTAAGTGGAGAGGCCATTTGGTATTCTGCAATTCTTGTTTTTGAATTGAGATTGGCCTGTATGCGACACCAAAGGTGACAGATTTAGTGGGCCTCAAAGGCGGTGTGGCACTTGTGATAATTCATCATCTGACCTCAAGCAAAAAGAGAAAGACACACAAAAAATATATTGGAACAGCAAGATGACGAAGCCAAAATAATTCACAACTGAAAGAAAAACAAAACAGCTCACAGACAAGGCCAAGCGGTCAGACTTGCATTTTGTGTACCGAGTTTAATGAAAGAGCTTTGCTTTCATGTGGATCATTAAAAACCCACACACCGATGGAATCAAACCACAGAATCCATCATTTACACAAGTACAAAGAACCTGTGAATGTGAAGACGATATGATTTTCACATCGTCTTTTTGTGGGTTGTATTGTCTGCACATCAATGTGACCTCGAAAGTCCTGTGTGCAGATGTACAATGCCCACATGACCATGTGATGGATCAGTTTTGAAGCTGAAACTGCAAAATATTTTGCATTAACAACTCTTGACAAAAGAAACAATTATTTGGCTCAAAGGGCCAGGAGGGCGCAAGATACGGCTCAAAATGCTAGGGGGGGGGCATAAAGTCGAGCTAAAAATGCTAGGAGGAACTAGGTGTGCCTCAAAGTGTCAGGGGGTACAACGTAGGTGTCAAAGTGCCAGGAGGGCACAAGTAGGGGGTCAAAATGTAGGGGTCAAGGTGCCTGGAGGGCAAAATGTGGTTAAAAATGCCAGGAGAGTGCAAGATAGGAGTCAAAGTGTCATGAGAGAACAAAGACTTTTGCCACAACTTCTCCTGCAAAAGATTTATGTTTTGAGCTAAAAAAAAAAAAAAAAAAAAAATAGGATTTAAGATGAGCAGAAATCAAAATTTAGAAACTCTGTCATGTCTTCGATGTAATAAATCACAATAACCAGAAAACTTAAAGATTCATGATTGTATTCACCTGCATCTAACTCAATTCCAGTTAAAACCAGAGCAGGAAAATGCTGAGTCGAACTCATTCCTGTAAGAACATGTGTGAGGGAGATATGATGTCATCCCTTACGCTTGGAAATGGCTTTATCCACAAGTACTCATTAACGCCTGCAATGAGGCCCTTCTGCGGTGGAAAGTTACAATCAAACCATCATTGCAATTTCTCTTTTTCATTCTTGGAATGTGAAGAGCAATGAAGAAGTTAACGAAGCCAAATTCCGATGTAGCAAAGCAATGCTGGAATATATATATATATATATATATATATATATATATATATATATATATATATATATATATATATATATATATATATATATAGATATTAGTAAAATTGGCCAATAATTCAAAATCAGTTCCTTTCATATCCTCAACAAAACATCCCTTTAACCTGCATTCAATAGGTTCACATAAATGGGTTTCACGGTCAATACCCCCGGACAAATCACAAATGTCATAAAGTAATACGAAGTCGAACACAGCCTGACATTCCCATGTGTCCTGAACAAACACTTAAATGCAAGAACAGCAAGATGCGTTTAATGGAGCGGGACTTGAACTCCCTCTCATCACTCCCAGCGATCTACAGAAAATGGCACATCCATAATGCTCCAATGAAACATAACAATTAGAAAAGACCACCAAATTAAATTATTCAAACGTGAGCAATTGGATATCATGTCCTTTCACCGATGGTGTTTGGACCGAGCTCGTTATTTTCTGAGAAACTGAATGCCGGCTCACAACTGGAGAATGCGGAGGGTCACGAGGGGAGGGAGACGTCGAAGCCTGGATTGTGGCCGAAAATTATTCCTCCCCCACCACCCCCACCCCTCCCTTGCACCCGAGCGAGGGGGCTTGCTTCTCGAGAAATCATTGCCCTGTTCATCAGCCTCCCGCTTGACTCATCACCACAATAGATCTGCCAAAAAAAATTACAACCCATTGCACCCAGTAAGCTAAAATTAGAGACTTTCAAAGCCTCAATCATGGCAACTCTGACCAGCATACACGGCACAAGGCTCGCAAGGTCAAAATGCACCAAAAAGAAAAACAACTTGTTTTAAGCCATTGGGATTTGTTCAGACCCTCTCCTACAAGGGGGTTTCACGAATGCAGATCATTCCCAGAAAGAAACCCAACGTCTGAATAACCATAACTCATTCCCTCCAGGAAGCCTCCAAGTGCATTGGAACTGCAAGCTCGACTGCTCAATACAAAGCAGAACCTCTGCATTGTAAATCGACATCGACATATCAAACATATTCCAAAATTCCATGCACGTTTGTGGTTCCCTGGATCCAAATCGCAGCTTTTGTCCTCCTGCGGCAACATATTTCACTTTTATCACAAACGTCCATCCATGAGACACCCCGTGTCAGTCCCGGGGAGCAGAAGACCCGTTCACATCCCATTTCCTTACAAAAAAAAAAAAGCAAAAGCCAAACCTTTGATCGTTTAGCTACAAATAAAAACAAAAAACAACCTTAAAACAATTCATCCTGATGGTTTAAATTATCAAAAATAAAAAAAATGCAAACATCAAATCTGAAAACCACCACAAACTCAAGGCATAAATACAAGGATTGTCCATCGTTTCAATCAAAGGAACCTTATCCTAACACGAATCCCTGATGAAGGCCACGCTGAGGCAGAAACAGACCGAGGCTAAATTTGATTAATGGTCGAACTCGTCGGGGGTGACTTTGCTCGATACCTTTATCACTCCATTCCACCATTTCCAGAGGAGAAGGGTGGCGAGGAATGGGGACAGAGGAGCTCAACATGCACATTGTGAATCATAAAAGGGATGAGAAGTAAACGACATAAAAGGCCAAATCCTTTGGGCAATTAACACCATACTGATAGCACTCTCAGGGGAGTTTTGGGGGGGGGGGGGATTTGCTTGATGGCTCAGCTTTTTGAAAATTAATTGCAATTCATACACCTAAACAGTCTCCGTAGACACACACCGTGCACACCAATAGTTTTATGTCTGCATAGAGGGTAATATGATGTCTGGACCGCAGGAAAAGGATGTTTCCAGGTACCATCCCCACAATTATGCACAACTTCCATTCCTTTAATGACCCCCATTATTCTCCCCTTCCTGTGGGATCAGCCGAGACGCAGTCTTTGCTCAAGTCTTTCATGAACCAGCTGGCCTGGCCCGACGTTCAACTGAAAGTTGGAGGAATTTGTAATTTGTTCAGGGTGCTGGCGATAACGTGCCGACTCTTCACGGAAAACACTGTGAGATCTTTAACGTCCACCAACTCATGCTGTCTGACAGGTCCTCCAGTTTAACGTCCATCCAAGGGACTGTGCAAACATTGATGCCTCGCACTGCATGTGAAACACCAGCATGGTCGTTTATAGTTGGGTCAGGATTCAAACCAAGGTTAGACAGCTCGAGGCTCTCATCCTCAGAAGTATATACAGTATACATTTTTATTATATCTTAATAGCTGCCAAAAGTTTGTACTTTACTGCTTACACATTAGTACTTCAAACCAATAAAATCCAGCTCAATGGTTTCCAATGACCCCGATGAAAGTGGGTGCACGCCCCCATTCTGTGCTTACGGTTAAAGCTATAAATTATTTCATTCTTGCATCAGTGTACTTCCACAATCCACTTACGTCGAATATCGCTATGAAACTGGCCAAAAATATTCTGCTCTTGGAAGACCCCACGGAGATCCAACACATAAACGTTCCCTCGTGTAGTTATATCTGCAGCAATTTTGTTTAGCTAAATTACCCCTCCCCCTCGTAGTGGTGGAAGGGAAAGATGCATTGTGAATGTAGTTGGAACTATTCTATTGCTCTCTTCCTCATTCTCAACTCTTTACAGATTCCAACCCCGTACCACATTCACTCCACAAATAACACCGCGAACCACACAAATCCATTTTGGAACACTTCAATAGCATACATCGAACACGGACCCTCTTCCAGCACAGTGGAGTCGAGCTGCCAGTGCGACCAGCGCGCCACCAGTGCTGCCGGAGTTGTACCAGCAACCCCGCCGATCGCATCCCCAGAATCAATTGTGATGACTGGATCGCATAGCACCAGCCAATGGGTGTGGCTGGCTCACAGAAAGCGGACGTGAGATGCGACAGGAATGTAGTTGATAAGATGCTTGGCAGAGCAGTTCTGAGTGAGTTAAGTTTGTGTAGGGGTTGAGTTCCAAAGTACTCTGAGAGAGTTCAGTTCTGGAGTGTTCCGAGTGTCAGCTCAGCTCTGGAGAGCTCAGTGGAGAAGTTCAGCAAAAGCAGGCCTTGGAGTTCGGAGTTGGTTGGTCGGTTGAGTGGAGAGTTCGAGGTGGGCCACGCCAAGTGCTGAGCGCAGAGAATAAAGCAGAACGGGCGTGGAGATGCAGGCTGCTAGGCGTAGTTACCACCTACCCATGGACAGTATCGCCTATGCGCCTTGTAGAACCAACCACAAACTCTCGAGCATCAAAAGGGTGAATAGTTATTCGCCCCAGAACTGACTTCTCTCCCAACACATCTTGCACACCCATCCTACACCCTTGCACCTTCCAGCGCACACACCTCATTGACTTGACCTGGTTTTATGGTATGTCAACAGAGTCCACAACAGTTCTTTTCACAATTCGCATTACACGCACCTGCATACACCGCACCTCTCACACAGCCACACCCTGTTCATTACCACATGAGCAGTCCGGCTCACGTACGGGTGAGGCCGGAGTTGACACCATACCCCACTTACTTCGCCTCTCTGTTTATCAAGCGTTCTTCTCTCCTTCTCCCAGAATGATTGAGGTGCCTGTGTGGGTGGATTCATGATAAGGGGCTGACATGGTAGGGGTAAGATCTTTCTTTGTGACACTGTTTTGCTTTGTAAATACATGTTTTGCTAAATCCTTGATAAACTGTTTCCAATCATATTTTCCTCCATTGGTTCGAGAGAGTGTGTAAATAGTGGATGAGAGTTCTGCTCCGCACTTTCATCATGGTTAGCATTTGCCAACGTCCCACTGACAGTATTGCTCAACTATTCTGATGGACATTTGTGGGGCGATGAGAGCGTAGGCCTTATCTGGGGGGATTAACTTGCCAGGAAGGTAATGCAGGATTTGGACATGAGGATCCTACAAAAACTAATTCTCAGATGGTGTATGTGGTTGCTTAGCAACCCATCATGCCACCGAGTTATCTGTGGCTCATTAGCTTCAGGGTCATAGGTTGGGAAGCGAGACTCACAAGCCCCTCGCGACCCGGACTGACGGAACCTGTAACAATATAAATCTTACAAAAGGTGGCATCTCTTTATTGCATACACATTTGGAGGTAGAGAAGAGGAGAGGGGAGAGAGAGGAGTTATATTGATAAAAGAAAGGATGATAGATGAGGGAATGAAGGCGAGAGAAGTGCGGAAGGTGCATGGAAGAGAAGGGAATGTAAGTTGTGAGGAGTTAGGTGTGAAATAAGGTAAGGGGATGGTGCGTATGGAGTACACGTGATGGGCCGCTGGTTAATGTGTCCACAACATTTGCATATGTAATAAATAGACAGCCAAAAAAGGCATACAAGAGAAAAAGCCACAGAATCATACCTGTTTACCATCCAGTGTATAAAGCCGCTTCACAGCTCCCGTGTCCAGTTTGATGGCATCGGTGATGTACGTGAGCACTTGCTCAAACGAGTGAGCAGTCTTCTTGTTGAGGAGTACACGTACGGCCTTGCGCGGCTTCACACCACTCCTGATCACCGTCACCAGCTTGGGCCGCACAAAATCCTTGTTCTCGCGCCCATCGACAGCATGTGCGCTGCTCCCGAGGGATGTGGGTGCTCGGGCCTGCCCGGACATAGACGACTTTGGTGTGACAGACCAGTTGGGGTTGGTGTTCTTGGCGTAGTCCATGTAGCGGAACGGTTCATTGGAGGTGCAAACATAGCTCTCACCTGTGGCAGGAAGGAGGACATCATTCAGCAATAAGGATATAATTTGAACAACAAAAGATTCAGCACAAAATGGAGAACAACATGCGTTGAGGTTCAATACTGGGGTATTCCTTTTGAAATGACACATTTGAGCTTCAAATATCTGCTTTCATTGCAGTCAAAATCTAACGAAATGTGTTCCAACATCACCATGCCACCACCTCCTCCAAATATTCCCCCCCCCCAATTTTTCATGCAATGGTTTACCTTGTGGGGTTGGGAGGATAGCTCAGTTGACCAATATTGTTAAGGTGCTGTCCTTTCACGAGGCCATCAAGCCAGTTATATCTACCAGACTGTGTTCACAAGATATCCCACAGAAATCAAAGCCATGTCGAGATAGACCCTGTTAATAGATCAGATCTTGCATACACATCTGGTCAATAAATATATATATATATACATATATATATATATATATATATATATATATATATATATATATATATATATATATATATATATATACACATATATATATATATATATATACATACACGAGTGGGGTGTGCTTACACATTGCAAGCAATAACAAATCGTGCTTCGTACATAATAAACAGAAGCGATATGATAATACGAGGTCCGTCTAAAAAGTAACGGGACCGAGCCTGCTGTGTGCTCCACTTACACAACTTGAATGAACGGGTTGCGTCACAGTCTTTCACAACATTCCAGCAATATATATTATTGGTGATGGTTGACTGCGCTCATTGTGTGATGTTTTTACAGATCGTGCTTTACACGTTGTCCAGTCTGAGTCGTCGCACTATGAGTCGTGAGCAGAGAGCCAATCTGAAGTTTCTTGCCAAGCTTGGCAAAACACCTTCCGAATCCTTCGCGATGATGCAGTAAGTCTACGGGGAAGAAGCGGTCACGTACACGTGCATTTGACTGGCACAAGACGTTCAAAGAGGGATGGGAGGAGGTTGAAGATGATCCACGGTCTGGGAGACCTTCGACGAGCAGAACGGCGGACAACGAACATGTGAAGCAGATGGTGCACACAGATCAGACACACACTGCGGATGATTGCTGAGGAACCTTCCATCAACTAGGACACTGTCTGGAGCATCTTCACTGAAAATCTCGAAATGCATAAGGTGTGCGCAAAGATGGTCCCCAAGCTGTTGTCTGAGGACCAGAAACAGCAAAGAGTCACTGTCTGTCAAGACATTATCGAGCACCTCGAGGACGATCCAGACCTGCTCAGGTCAGGTCAGGTATGGGAGCATGCACCAGAACATCGCGTCGCTGCGTCGACTTTCCACCGGTACTCCAGGGGCCTCCATCTGGCCATCCCCCAGGCAGATGCCAGGCCCATCCCCATCTCCTTGAGATGCCGATCAACCTGCTGCAACCACGAGGCACATGGTTGGCCCATTGGCCTCCTCCACTCACGAGACTCCCTCACTGAGAGAATCTGGTGAGCAGGATCAGCATCAGGAAAATGAGCCACATGTCCATACAGCCGCAGCTGACGCTCACGGACTATGCAGGTAATAAATCTCATCCGAGTCTCTCTCAGCAACCGCTAGTTGGACACAAAGTCCGACCAGTGATCGCCAAGGATTCTCCGAAGAGACCTGGTACTAGAGGAATTAAGTCTCCATCTCAGATCCCTGGTCAGAGTCCAAGTCTCACATCCATAGAGCAAGGTTCTTCCTGTTCACCATTTTTCGGCGGAATTTGTCCATAACTTTGGATAGATTTGGTTCCATCTATCCTTACACGTCTCCCAGTCCCTACCACTGAAAAGCATCCCCATAGCACAATGCTGCCACCACCAAGCTTCACGGTTGGGATTGTGTTAGGTCGATGATGAGCTGTGCTCAGTTTCCACCAGACAGGTCAGGTCAGGTCAGGTAAGGGAACATGTGCCAGAACAGCACGTCGCTGCGTCCACTTTCCGCCGGTACTCCAGGGGCCTCCGTCTGGCCATCCCCCAGTCAGATGCCAGGCCCATCCCCATCTCCTTGAGATGATGATCAACCTGTTGCAACCATGAGGCATGTGGTCGACCCACTGGACTCCTCCACTCATGAGACTCCCTCGCTGAGAGAATCTGGTGAGCAGGATCAGAGTCAGGAAAACGAGCCACATGTCCATACAGCCGCAACTGACGCTCACGGACTATGCAGGTAACAAATCTCATCCGAGTCTCTCTCAGCAACCGCTCGTTGGACACAAAATCCGATCAGCGATAGCCAAGGATTCTCCGAAGAGACCTGGTACCAAAGGAATTAAGTCTCCATCTCAGATCCTTGGTCAGAGTCCAAGTCTCGCATCCATAGAGCAAGACTGGAAGTACCAAGGACCTGAAGACTCGGACTTTCGTCATCCCGCACAGGTACCGGCAGCGCCACACCCCATGATGCAGTGAATCCATGACTCCCCAGGCCCGTCCCAGACGTCTATTGACCTCTGACTCGCAGCCAGCAGAGACATGAATATCACTGCCAAGGTAAGTGAATCTCTCCACGACCTCAACATCCTCACCACAAACAAACCCATACCAGACACTGCGCTTTGCATTCAGGCCGAAGAGTTCAATTTTCATCTCAGACAGCAGAATTTTTTTCCTCATACTCTGAGTC
The DNA here is from genome assembly GCF_056783735.1 of Eptatretus burgeri. Classification (NCBI taxonomy): domain Eukaryota; kingdom Metazoa; phylum Chordata; class Myxini; order Myxiniformes; family Myxinidae; genus Eptatretus; species Eptatretus burgeri. The sequence goes on from NC_140973.1 coordinate 61,204,121, forward strand.
TTTCACGTGCCTTTTTGTGTACTCAAGGTGTGCTGTCGTATGCCTTTTTATCAGAAGTGGCTTCTGTCTGGCCACTCTCCCATAAAGCCGAGATTTGTGAAGTGCTGCAGAGATTGTTGTCGTTCTGGTAGGTTCTCCCATCTCAGCCAAGGAACTCTGTAGTTCTGTCAGAGTGGTCATTGGGTTCTTCGCCACATTCCTGACCAAGGCCCTTCTTGTCCAGTTGCTCGGTTTGGTCGGACGGCCAGCTCTAGGAAGAGTCTGGATAGTTCCATATTCTTTCCATTTCCTAATGCTGGAGCTCACTGTACTCTTGGGAACTTTTAACACTAGAAATTGTTTTATACCCTTCCCCTTTACGGACAGTTCCTTGGACTTCATGGTAGAGTTTCTGCTCTAAAATGCAATGTCAACTGTGGGACCTTATTTTGAAAGGTGTTTCTTTCTAAGGCCGAGGTCACATTTGCCACGGCGGCCGTGGGGTCTCCAAAATCTACAGCCACTAGCAATTATACGGCAGCCGCAGTATTTCCACGGTCACACAATGTAGCAGTCACATATGTTTTTATTTTTCAGGGAGCCGCACGGCGTATTTATAAATTGTGGAGACCAAAAACGTGGGGGTGCCGTACGGTCTTTGATTTGATGTCACACGGTGACCTTAGGGCGTCCCCGCGGCGGCCATAGAATTTTCAAGGCAGACGCAAGGTGCCCGCAAGGCGACCGCAGGGGGGCCCTAAGGCGAACGTGCGGCCAGACGGACGGTAACGAATGGGTTAATTTTTTTTTTAACCAGTTATTTTGTTTCGGCTTGTCGAATTGCTACGGCGAACGTAGAAATGAAAAAAGTTATAACTCCGCGTTATAATTACATGGCGACCTTACGGCCTGCAAAATATAGCCATACGGCGTAGGGCCACCCTGAGGCCACCTCAGAAACTCTGCGGCCGCTGCACGTTTCTGTTAATTCAGAGGGCGTACGGCCGCCGTATTGCAAATGTGACTTAGGCCTTAGGTCTTAGAAATTGTGGAGACTGAAAACGTGGGGTTGCCGTACGGTCTTTGATTTGATGATGCAAGGCGACCGCAGGGGGCCCTAAGGCGAACGTGCAGCCAGACGGACGGTAACGAATGGATTAATTTTTTTTTTTTTGGCTTGTCGAATTGCTACGGCGAACATAGAAATGAAAAAAGTTATAACTCCGCGTTATAATTCCACAGCGACCTTACGACCTGTAAAATATAGCCAAACAGCATAGGGCCACCCTGAGGCCACCGCAGAAACCCTGCGGCCGCCGCACGTTTCTGTCAATTCAGAGGGCGTACGGCCGCCCTATCCTCGCCGTAGAGCAAATGTGACTTAGGCCTAAATAATGTCCAATCAATTGAATTGGCTACAGGTGGACTCCAATCAAGTCGTGGAGACATCTCAAGGATGATTAAAGGAAATTGGATGCACCTAAACTCAATTTGGAGTGTTGTAGCAAAGGGGTTTGAATACTTATTGAAGCAAGACATTTCAACTTCTCATGTTTAATTAATTTGTAAAAAAAATTTGAAAACATGTTTTTGCGTCGTCATTATGGGGCATTTTGTGTAGATTGGTGACAAAAAATTTGAATTTCATGAGTTTTAAATTCAGGCTGTAACACAATAAATTGTGACAAAAGTCGAGGGGTATGAATACTTTCTGGAAGGCACTGTATGTATGTATGTATGTATGTATGTATGTATGTATGTATGTATGTATAGATATCCCATGGGGTGAAGAATGAGTCTGCACATATCTACAGGTCAACCTCCAACCAGTGTGTGCGCGTCTTAAAACACGAACAACCAACTTTCCATTTACAATGGAGTTCAATACAATGGAGTTGTGGATACATTGGAGCCAATACAATGGATACAATGGAGCCTCAAGCCAATACAATTGAGTTCAAAACAAAGACTTTCCATTGTGCATCCAATCGCAAGATGTACCACAGTGCATACACCAATGACCAAATACAAGGGCAAGGTGGAAAAATGTACTTTATGGAATGCATTACACATTGAGTCCATGTGGATAATGGTGCAAAGTCGATCAATAAGGGTGCAGGAGATATATTACCAATAGGAAACCCAGTGAACTGCATGCTTTCACTTCACCACCTAAAACCACCGACTCATCATCTTCCATGTCACTGTATAGCGGTAAAAGGCTCGATTGTGTCAAACGCCATGACTTATGTGCAATGGATAACAAAGGCCTCCTCACCAAATTGGAAATTGATATTACAGTAAAACTGTTGCTGTGAACCAAGAACTGCATTCATCTTAACTGCCAAGGTGGACAAATTATACAAATGTTAGTTGTTTTTTTTTCTTCTTCAAAAAAAACGTGGTTAACCTGTCCGTCACAAACAGGAGATGGCACATGCATTTCCTTAGGAGGCCGATGAAGCTTCTGACTTGACAGTAGTTTAAAAAGTACAAAACACACTCAATGGAAATGTGAATAGAGCAAAAAAAAAAAACGATCAATATCACGGATCACTTTTTCACATTTCAAAACTAAATGACCATATTTTGACCGTCACCGTGAGGGTACGATGCATACAAAACTAGAACGGCACTTGGTAGAGCACATACCTCTGCCAGGTGAACAGTTTATGGTTTGTATCCACCGATAGGCAGAATTTGCATCCGGACCTGAACTAAAATCTCATCGGCTGGTTCTTGTCACCTACCCAACTAACCCAACGAGTTTTATAACACATCCACAACTTTTTGAAATATCGTGCTCAATATTGATTTTGGCCCTATCTCTCAATTATGAGGAATCACCTAAAAATAAAAAAAATGAGAAAAATTATATTTTGCAGATCCAAAAATTGAATCAATTTGTCCTTGTCACATACCCAACCAGTTCACCAAGTTTCGGCGGAATTTGTCCATAACTCAAAGGTCTAGGCTCCATCCATAATTTTTGAGTGTTCCTGCTCACAGACAGACAGACAGAGGATGAAAACATAACCTCCATTCAGCTTCGGTGGCAGAGTTAATGATAGTTTATAATATTCTCCCTACCTATCCCCTGCATACAAGTGGCAATCTCAAATCCAGTTGAATGAAAAGGAGTGATTGTTTTGATTAGATGGCTTTTAGCGGTAAGGAGCTATCGGTTTAAATTCCTATCTCTTCACCCGTTCTCTCCTCCCTCCCCTCGATTTTCTAAACCTACTTCCTCAATTTAGCCACATGCTCTGCATATGCATAATTACATGTCCCCGGTGGCAATTGACAAAATGTAATCTGAAACCAAAAGACCTCCTATAGATAGGATATGTAAGCATTAATTGGCTGAATGTTGATCTGGAATCCATCGTTTAATGTTTTAAAGCCTCAAGAGGGAAGAGTCAATTTTCCCAAAATATTTAATTGTACAATTCATCAATGCAAATGAATTAGCAGATATTTATAAAATTTAAACAAAAAATAATCACAATAAACCTGGAAAAAAAATTAACTCCTGGTAATAATGTGGTTAAATTATGCAAGAGAAGACACTACCAAAGCAGTTTGAGAAAGCCATCTTATTGCACTGGTCATCACCCCCAGCCCCCATCTGACCCCACCACACCCCAACGGCCCAACTCATCACCCCGAACAAGCAAACAACTGACAGAGAAAGAACAACTGGAAATATGTGTGACTTGTTGTGACTATGTGGTCCTCATATGTCTCCTTCAAGTGTCACCTTGCTAATTGGCTGGGTGTTAGTACCTCTCTCACCAGCCATGGTACTTCTGCAAAAGACTTCTGTGACTTCATGGGACTGAATCCATCCATGAATTTTCCAACCCAGATTTCTCCCGATGGAAAATCTTCCCTTCTGGATTTGGTGATGTCCAATTTCCCCGCAAACCCTCCCATCTACTTTCTCAGCAACCGTCTCAAAGAGGTTCAATCATTCAAACTCTTGGGTCTCACTCCAAGCCATGAACTCTCTTGGGCAAGTCACATTTCAAAATTGGCCTCCAAAGCCAGACGCTGATTGGGCATCCTCCACCGTAAAAAGTCCTTCTGTGACATACCTGAGCTCCTATCCACCCACAAACCTTTCATCTGCAGCTTGGTGGAGTACTGATCTCCCCTCTAAGGCTGGCTCCCCTACCTCACATCTTGCTCAGATTGACGCCGTGGAAACAAAGGTCTTCAAGATCATTGGAATCTCTCGTAATCAAGCTGAGTCAATGGGCCGATCACTTCACCATCGCCAAAACTTCTGGTAATAATGTGGTGGAGGTCTCTCTGTTTTCTTCTGCCCCATTTCTGGTCTTGCACCCTCTGCATTTCTGGTCTTGCGCCCTCTGCTCACTCCGTGCTCTGTCCCCCACAAGTATCTGCAGGATGCACCTAGTCTACCAGCAACCCCCTCCTTGTGAAACTGTCTAAATTTAGAACCACTGCTCACCTCCACTCATTTAATCCTCTCTTTACCCACCCGTGGAACCAACTTCCACACTCTCTTTGATCTCATTCTTCCCTCCCGGTCTTCAAGAGAGCCGTTCACCACCATCCAAAGCCATGATCTTCCTTGCATCCATAAAACCACTCCCACCCTCCCAAAATTTTGCTTATGTATTCATCTTGTCCATCCCTTGCACTCCCTCATTGTTACCTGCATCCTTTTTTGTACGTCTTCGTCTACCTTCTCCCTACGCCCTGCTATTGGCGTTTCCCCTTTCTCCTGCTGTTCCCTTTGTTATGCTGTGTCCTGGTCTGTTCTGTATCCAAGCTCTTCTGAGTCTAGACAATGCATAAAATAAAAATTACACAGAATATTCGATAAATTATTGGAACTAGATGCTCTCAATTGTCAAGGAAAAGCCAAAGTTGCCTCATTTTTAACATTTACCTTATAAGGAAGTGTTATATGACCCACACATGTTGGACTATGGGGAGCATCTTGTTCGGAGAACCTTTTGAATGGTCCTCGTAACTTGGATAATGAAACCATTATTTTACAAAACCTAAAAATATGAGGTTTATAAAGCAGGAGTACAGTAATGGGACATTAAAGAAAGACGGGACCAATGTCACATCAACCATGTCGAGCAAATTGAAAGAGAAAGGGGAGAGAAACTTGGACGTGGTGGCGGACCTGACGTGCTGCATGTTTTGGAAGCACCAAATGTGACCAATGGCCATGCTCGACCCACGGCCTCAATAAAAAGCTGTTGGAAATTCCAAAACACCTCGTCCAGCTGTAAATGGACTCTGTGCAGGAAGGAATGGTTTTTCCACCATCGATGACATGAGATTGCCGTGAAGTCATTTCAAAGGCCAACAATTTGGTTGCGAGGAGCCATTCCTTCCTGCTCGTTGCCCAATTCGAGCCCGCCCCGCAATCAATCACCACGAGGCCACGACACCACCTTTTCCTTCAAAGATCACCGAGTAACTAGGTCTACATGCATCACGACTCCAGGTAAGACCATTATTTATTTAAGTCGTTTTGTAAAGAAAAAAAAAAAGGTCTTTGGTTCGGTATGGCCTTGGAAGTGGTCGCTGCTCTGTAAACAATTTGGAAAGCAAGATCTGAGCAACGTGAAACTGCCCAACTGGATTGTTTTATTTTCCATCTTGCAAACAAAATTCCACCCTTGTACAAACATACTTCTGCAGAATTAAACGGACAAAATTGAAACAATGAAAGCAAATGGTGAGAAAGGGAGAGGGAGAGTTTATAGAGATTTTTGAGTCCATATACACACATGGCTTGATTTAAGGATGCAAAGGGAAATCGTGAGAATATATAAAAGGAGGAAGAAGATCGGATCCAAAATCATCGATCTGCACAATGCAAGGATGGTCGACGTCGTGGGAGATGCAAGGAAAATGTGGATTCGTGTTGTTCAAACAAACCTTCAACCAGCTCATCAAGGCTGCAGATCCTGGAGACACCATCGAGGGTGTAGATCCCCCGGACCCCCTGGGGGAGGTTCACGTTATCGGAGAGGGTACGCGTCAGGTCTGCCAGGAGCGCCTCGAACGAGCGAAAGCGATCTGGAGAGATGGCGTACACGATGCCCTTGAAGTACCGGTCTCCATTACGGTAAAAGCGGACCTTCTTGGCCCGTTTGTCGGAGCTCAGGCTCTGCAAGGTGCGAGTTCTGTAGAAGCTGCAGTGGGCGCTGTGCGTGGGGCTTGGAAGTCCATTCATGCGAGAACCCTTGCCTTGTCTCTGGCTCCGGTCTCTCTCGTCGAAATGCTGGTGTTGATCCAGATCGAGCGCGTCACCGTTAAATGCCATCTCTAGGGGAGGGATGAGGAGGGAGAGATGGGTTTGGTGGGGGGGGGGGAGGAGGAGACACCACAATGGAATCAGAGATGGACAAAGGGACACAACGAGACGAGTTCTTTGCACATCCCATGCATTTAATGGAGGTATGATCAAATGATTGGCACCGGTAGCAGAACATCATAATGAAGGTCTTGTGTGCAATTCCGAAACGTGACGTGCAAAGGAAAATTGATATCAAGGAGCTGCACAGAGCAACGTACACGCTTCCGAGGGAAAACATCTCGAGATGCTCTCCAAGGATGTGTGGGCTGCTTTGTCTCGACGTGCCCCCCCCGCCCCCCTCGATCCTAAGAGCCTCTCAACGCGCGCTCTGCACAGCTTCGGTCAAGACGAGCTCTCGATATGATCCGTTACATCTTTCCCAATTCATAATAAAGTCCAAAAACTGCTCAAGAACCGACGTCAAACCGCGAAGATGAACAATGGAAGCTTCATCATCAAGAGTTCACCTGAAATTTCTGGAATTTAATTCATAATAAATTTTTATTTTATTTTATTAAATAAGAACAATCAACAATGATTCAAATTATTTATTTCCTTTCTTCAAAAGACTACTATTTTTTCCTAAACGCACTGAAAGAAAACAGCGGAATCGTCCCCCCCCCCCCCTCGACAGGACCTCACCAGAACCTTCTCAGCCTCAACGAACGCGCTGCGATGCTGGGAATACCAAGCAGTTCGGGCGTGAGCGCTATATGAACGCGCAGGGGCGGAGCCAAGCTTCGCATAATTTATGGAAACTCCGCCCACCTCGCGCTCCGATTGGCTGCATCCTGCGCGATGCTTGTTCCACACAATGGGATTACATCATCCGTTTGTTAATGTCTGTTCGGCAGCTCCCGTCAAGTCGCGCATTGCGTGCGCGAAGCTGTTCGGGGATGAAACTATTTACACGAGATTTACCTCTTGGGATTTTTTTTTTTAAATCACACGAAAGTAAATGTTATCGATTTAAATATCTTTTAAATTGCGTTGGATTTTTGTCCGACGTGTCCAACATTCGACAGACAAAGGTAGATTATAATAAATAAATGGCCGTTTGGTGCCGGCGGTGCGTGCGCCCCCTAGCGAACACCTGGAAACCCCCACGGAAACCGCGTGACCCCCGCGGTCCTCCTCCACATTCCACTCCCACCCTGTGCCCACTGACCAGCACGTGAGTACCGTGCCGTGGTGTGTCGATCGGCACGGTGCACGACACGCCCGAACCAACCAGCGCGGCACCTGGACCTGGACCTGGACGTGGACCTGGACCTGGACGTGGATCTGGACCTGGACCTGGACGTGCAAATCCCGAATAACGGTCTGATTGGTCCATCCATGGCACCAGGTCAACGATACGAGATAAGAACAATTAAACTGTAGATGTTTTAATATTCGAACTGGGAAAGAAGGACCGAATATAATGTATTAAAACAAGAGCAGAGTGTGGATCACCCACTCGTTACATTGTGCTCTTTGGTTTGTCACCGCAACATCCCACCTGTACATCTTTACTCGAGTTGGTTCATGAATGGGTAAAGGGTGCAGTGGGGGGCCTTTCCGCAAAACCTCAAGTGGGGGGCCTTTCCATCGCAGGACCAGGACCAGACTACAGATCTTCAGGTGTACACACACAGACACAAACACACACACTCAAACACACACACTCAAACACACACACTCAAACACACACACTCAAACACACACACACACACACACACACACACACACACACACACACACACACACACACACACACACACACACACACACACACACAAACACACACGTAAATATGTGATGGTAAATTCGTCCTTTGGACATCGTGATTGTAACTACGTGCCTTGTTTTGGTAAACTGTGCTTTCAAATCTGCCGAGTTATCCTTTTCCTTAATTGGTCTGAGATAGTGTGGACGTATTAAATAAACAGGATTTTGTACCCCAGTGATTCGGTCCAGTTGCACAGCCAACATTCAATCGTAGTCGAATAATAATTAGACGGGTGGACGTTCAGAGAGCGGTTCCCCAGTTAGGATAATTAAATCATAGAATACGGTGATGTGACACTGGGCACGGAACTCTGTTAGATTCAATTACTTCAACAGGCGTCGCGGTTGCCCAGCAACCTGTCGGGCCACGGAGTTATCCATGGTTGCGGCTTTCGGGAAGGAGGTCGAGTGGTCGGTCCAAGAGAGACAACCCTCATGCACCCCGGCGTGCTCACTCCAAAATGCGCAACAATATTATGACGAGCTGAAACCCCGTCACAGACGGATTCCGTTCATTCAACGACCCTCACCAGCTCACACACACTCGAGGGACATGGACTGGACAGGGTGTGCTTGACCCCGCCTACTCATCCCCTGCTCCTGCCCCATTCAATTTGCTTACCCCCGCCCAAAAATGTAATGACCCCAGCCCCGCCTCTTCACTCCCCGCCCCCTGTCTTTTGATTCCCCGCCCCACTTGCCCCCGGGCCCCTTCCCCCCCTGTCCACCCCCTCACACTCAACTCCGCCTCATTCAACCCAGCCCCCGCCCCATTTCCCCCTGTTTCCCGCTTTCAATTTGCTTACCTCCGCCCAAAAATTTGCTTACCTTGCCCCCCACCTATTCACTCCTCGCCCCCATCTCAACGAAAAGTGTTTATTCTGCTTCAGCGTTGAAAGTTGACTATTGCCACTATGTGCGATGCACTCTTGCAGGTACGAAGTTTCTTTCAGTCCAGGTCACAGTACCGAGAAAAACGTGACGAGACCGCGAGGAGGAGCACAAAATTGGTCCTTCAGTATTAATATATAGATAGATAGAAGTTACAGTAGACGCCACTTTATAAATCCACGGTTTATAAAATCCAGCCGCTGATTGTGACCAAAATGAGTTGGAACGGAATTTTACATCGAGAAATCCTCCGTTTAATAAATCCACCTGCTTGGCACGTGCGCGGTCTCAACCTAAGCTTGATGTAGTATGCGTTGCCGCAGAGTGAACAACAAAAAAACAACAACAACAGCAACTGGTGACGGACTTCGAATCCCGCCGCCGCTCGAATCCCTCCGACCCCGAATCCCAATAGCCAAGGGAAGAAAGCGACGACCAACCCGAGCCGATGCCAACAGCGGCAGAGATGCGGACGGCACTCGCCAAATTGGACAGGGGATGCAGCTCTCAGGTTTTGCCCATCCCGATTTCTGCCACGTGACGGATTCAATAAAGGAACATTTGTGCAAAACCTTCCCTCCCAAGCAAGCGACCTTGGAGAGATTCTTTTGAACATTCCCCTTGTCACCGTTTGATAAATCAATGTTTTTGTAGCATAAAGCAGTGTTTAACGACATTCGCTTTTTGTCTTATCTATCCAGTCGGTGGCTGAAAATAGGTTCTCCGCTTAATAAATCCAGACGGCGTGGTCCCATGGTGGATTTATAAAGCGGTGTCTACTGTACAATGTTTCTTGTTACATTTTTTGTGTCAAATTCACATTCTGAAGTAGTCGCCATGTGCAGAAGAGGATTTTACATTGCAGACGCTATTTTCGAGGAGTGGAATTAGTAATTACACCACTCAGCAGTAATTTTCTGACGATGGACGTAATGGCGTCAGCGAATGACCGATGATGTCATGACGTCCTGACGCCTCTCAGCGGTGACGTCACACGTCGCCATGTAAACGAATGTAAAACGAAAAGTGTTTATTCTGCTTCAGAGTTGAAAGTTGACTGTTGCCACTATGTGCGATGCACTCTTACAGGTACGAAGTTTCTTTCAGTCGAGGTCACAGTACCGAGAAAAACGTGACGCGGCTGCGAAGAGGAGCACAAAATTGGTCCTTCAGTATTAATCTATAGATTATACATAACAGGGGTATGCCTCTAAACATTTCGTAGGTTGTAGTATCGTTTTGAATCAGACTACAGTGGGCATTATTGCTAACATAACGATGCACCTCTCTCAATCACTTGCTCCTCTTGCCGAACGGTTAGGCAAGCGGCTTGCAAAGTTCTGGGATGGCTGGTTTGGAAAGCTGTAGCATGTTACTTGCTAATGAAGCACACCCTTGGTACAGCTGCAATGGTCCCTGCAGACTGCGAGGTGAGGGAGGGACAAGACCTGATAAAGTGGGCATGATGTTGGCAGGACAGCGTGGCTTCGCTTGCCTTTATAGACCCTCTATGGCAAAGCTCTTTGCTTGGTGGTTCCCGGGTCCGGCAATTGATCGTTCGTAGCCCCCACCTTTATAGCCGAGCCTGCTGATGTCACGGATGACGATTTATTCCTCTCCTCTCACCTCTACCGTTGGTTCAACCCTGACCAGTGGGCGAGGCTTTCACCTTTCCCACCCCTTGAGTCACAGTTTCTGCACCAAGGCTGGTCGAGGCAATGACAGTGTCCCTTTTTGCTGCCTAAACTCACGCCAAATGGCCTAGTGTGGCACTAAAGGGAACGTGTAGATGGAATGGAGGAACAAAACATCAAATAAAGGCTCACAGGAATGAGGGATTTTAGACACACATAATGTAGAGTGGGTCTGACGTTTCTAACTTTATGAATTAGCAACACATACTTTATTTAAATGACATTTAATTACTTCTGCACTTTTGCAAAACATTAAATATGGAAATAACTATGCTATACTATGCATATTAACCCCTATGACGCATTTCCGCAACAATATGTTGATGTACCCATTGGCCTGGTCTCACCCCCATTTTTCTACATTTATTGAACCAAATGTTTCCTGTACAATGATGTGTTCCTTTAAGCAGAACTAGTCCCTTTTGCCAGCAGACAATTACCACTTTAACGAATAAACTACTTCAGTGGTTCCGGCAGCGGCAAGCAAGAAATTCAGTGATGCATCTGGTGTTTTACAGCTCAGCTTTTACCCTATTCACAAAGGACGTACGCATTGTGACATCATTAACCTGCTCACATTCTGATACCCAATATCGAGTGAATAGCACCACCTGTCGCTCTCCAGGTAATATTGCTGGATCTGCAAGGATCGAATGGTGCACGAAAGAGCAAATGAAATCACCATCATTTCCTGGTTTTGAACCTTTAGTTTTATGACCTCCTCCGAAGCCCCAGTGATGAGGTAAACTTATTCCCGAGTACTCAGTGCACTTCACTTAAAGAACTACAGCTGGGTATGGAGATGAAAATTCCAAGTGCAGCTGTGCGAGCAGAAAATGAATGAAACTCCGTGCACGGGTTGTGTGCATCACACAGCTTGGAAAGTACAGGTTTGATTCACGTTTCTTTTTCATACAATGTTTAAGCCTCATTATAAGCTTATGTATGTCCTACGCATACAGGTAGGATCAAGATATCTGAATATGGGACGTGAAGTTGGGTTATAACATCATAAGGCTGATGTGAATGGGGTTTATAACGTTGAATCCAAAACTCGAAAAGTTTGAGTGTAATGCTCAATCTGAATCCAATGCTCATTATCAATCTATTACTCAGTTCGATTTGAATGCTCAGTGTAAATCCAAATCTCAAATGGTCTGAATAGAACTTTCAAATAGTCTGAACAGTTCGGTCTGAATACAACACTCAGTCCGAATCCAAATCTCAAATAGTATGAATGCTCAGTCTCAAACGAATGCTCTCAATCTGAATCCAACACTTAGTCTGAATAGCTCAGTCTCAATCGAATACTCAGCCAGAATCCACCACTCAGTCTGAATCCACATATAAAATAGTCCAAATAGCTGTCTCAATCGAATGCTCAGTCTGAATCCAAATCTTAAATGGTCCGAATAGTACCGTCTCAATCGAATGCTCTCAATCCAACACTCAGCCAGAATCCATCATTCAGCCAGAATCCAACACTCAGCCAGAATCCAACACTCAGCCAGAATCCAAATCTAAAATAGTCCAAATAGCTGTCTCAATCGGATGCTCAGTCTGAATCCGAATCTCAAATGGTCCGAATAGTACCGTCTCAATCGAATGCTCTCAATCCAACACTCAGCCAGAATCCAACACTCAGCCAGAATCCAAATCTAAAATAGTCCAAATAGCTGTCTCAATCGGATGCTCAGTCCGAATCCGAATCTCAAATCGTCTGAATAGCCCAGTCTCAATTTAATGCTCAGTCTCAATCCAAATTTGAAATTGTCCAAATCGCTCAGTCTCAATGCAATACTCAATCTGAATCTAAATCTCAGTCTGAATAGCTCAGTCTCATTGGAATGCTCAGTCTGAATCGAAATCTCAAATAGTCCGAATAGCTCAGTCCCAATCGAATGCTCAGTCTCAATACAACACTCATTCTGAATCCAAATCTGAAATAGTCCGAATAGCTCTGTCTCAATCGAATGCTCAGTCGGAATACAAATCTCAATGAGTCTAAATCCAATACTTAGTCTGAATCCAATGCTCAATCTGAATCCAAATCCTAAATAGTCCGGATCCAATGCTCAAATGCTCTCCACGGCAGTCCGTGATATTACATTGTTCACTCAAGGAACGATGAAAATGAATCTCCAAATACCTCGTATGTTTCACCCTTTGGAAACGTAGCGTTTCATTGCCTCCGATACATTTCTCTTGTATTCTTTGCTTGGTGGTCCGAGAGTGATCTGATGTCATCTAGGAAGCCGATCTCCTCCAGATGGTCATGCTGAAAACCACTTTATTCCATACCTGTCATGCTCTGTAGTCCTTCTTAATACCCAGTCCAATCCAAGTAGATCAAGAAAAAGAGCAATCAGAGATTGCAGACCCTCGCCAGGACTTCTTTTGAGTGGTGTGTTTTTTTTTTTAATATAGGTTTTAGGGTAAATTCAATCTGGCTGCCAAACCATGTGACCTATGATGTCATATGTGTGAACCTTCTGTTCCTCATGGACAGGTGGTCGTATGTGTCTGGTTTCACCTCAATTTGTTCAGCTACTTCAGAGAATATTTTTGGAGGTTTAAAAAAAACAAAAAACAATACGGCTGCTGAATCACATGACCATTGGCATTATGAATTTATTTTCTGTGGACTATTTTATCCTGAGATGACCCTCAAAAATTTTCATACTTATCAGTTGTGGCATTCTATATATGCAATTATGACATCACAATGAGGGCACCTATGACATCATCAAAAAAAATCATACTTATTCCCCATGAGGAGTACTTGCTGTGTGCCAAGTTTCAATTTTTGTCTTTGTGCGGTTTCAAAGATACGGAGGTCCAATTTTTTTCCGTTTTTTTTCCAATATGGCTGCCACAGCACGTGATCTGTGAAGTCATAATTATCAATAAACATTCTCACGAGTAGTCGCACCAATGGTGAAAATTGTCTCAATCCGACAAGCGGTTGCGGACAAACAAACAAGACAGACTGACAGACAAACAAACAAACAAACGGACCCAAATGCAATGCCCTCTCCTCTGGCGAGGGTAAACATTCGTGGAGACAGTATGAATACCTATCTGATTCCTGTTGGGACTTCAAGTTCCTGCAATTTATTTCCATTATACATGGATATCACTTTTTTTGTATCCATTGTATATTGTTCTCTATCATTCTGATGAGTCTCTGCCTGTTCCATCCCCTCCTAATATATTCCACATCGCATCCCCATTCACACCATCGAATGCTTTTACAGAGTTCACCGAAGTCATCATAAGACTTGAATTACATTCATTACATTGTTCTGTTATTTGTTTAGAGAATTGAACATTTGGTCGATATCTTCACCGTTTATTCCTTCTAAATCCATCTCTCTCTTTCCTCAACATCCATTCACAGCCTTCTGCATCTTATTTTGCATTATCTTGCAGAACACCTGTGCTTGTAATAGATGGGAGAGTTACACCTGTCCATTTAACACATTCAGTAAAGTGTCCTTTCTTTATATTGTCAGGTCAGGCCAGATCAGATCTGTGACTTGCTACAGGTACCGTGTGAACCTGCACTCACCTGTTTCATGGTCGGGTTGTCGGCGACTAAACTGTCTTCCTCACCAGGTTTCCTGGACCCAGAGACCAGGTTTCCTGGTGAGGAGGGTGTATGACATGGACACCCAGCAGGATGAAAAACAAAACCTGTCAAAGGCGGAGAAGCTCCTTGTGAGCCAAAGGCCATCCGTATCTGGTGACCAACTGTGTCTGTGGACGTCCTCCTGCAGTTGGGTTACCTGTTTTCTCGGAGGTTGGTGTCAGGATTTGCACTTTGCCCACCGTAAAACCCTTAATTGTGCAAAACACAAAAAAAAAACAAAACTGAAAACTCAGTCAGTGGGAGTACCTCCTGTGCATCTGCCCTTTGCATGGCAGCTCACTGGATGACGGGATTGGGGTAAACCCTTTGGGACCACCCCAATTCTTTGATTTTCGGAGGGAAAGCACAGGGTAACTTCCTGGTTCAGGTTGTGATGGTGCATGTCAGGGTGGTGGTGAGGTGTCGTCCACTAGATGGCGGTCTCCTTTGGTTAACCTGAGGTGGTCTCTTCAGGTGGGTGCATGGAATGTCCTATCCCTAAGAGAGGATGATCACCTGTCAGCTATCATCTGAGCTCCAGCATTTGAACATCAGTATTGCAGCACTCTTTGGTGTTCAGAGACTGGATAGTGGCGAGATCATGGTGGGTGGTTACACCTTATACTGGTCTGGTCGCTCCGATGGTTACCATGCCCAAGGAGTTGCTGTAGCTGTGTCCAATAAGCTGACTCCAATGATAATTGAGGTAACACCGGTCAACGAGCGTATTATGAGACTAAGGATTCGTCACTCCTTGGGTGTCATTTCCCTGGTCTGTTTATGCTCCGACTGAAGCGAGTGATCTCACCGTGAAAGATGCATTCTACGCCACGCTCGAGTCTGTGGTTGATCAGTGCCCCAGGCGAGATACATTTCTAGTCTTGGGGGATTTCAATGCATCAACTGGAACTGATAGGGATGTTTATGAAACATGTGTTGGTCCCCACGGGTTTGGAACTGTGAACCAGAATTGCAATAAGTTCCTTGACTTTGCAAGAAGTCACGGACTTAGGGTGGCTGATTCATATTTTCAGTGCCCACAGGCTCATTGCTGGACTTGGTATTCCAATGCTGGTGGTGTGGTGAAGGAGATTGACCATGTGCTCCTTGATGGTCGCTGGAGGATGATCCAGAACTGCAGGGTGTACCAGAGTGCTCAGTTCCTCAATATCGACCACTGGCTTGTTGTCGCACCTCTGTCGTTGCAGCTTAAATCCAGGAGAATGGTACCATCCCAGCCTCGGATAAATGTTGGCAAGCTCAAGGATGAGAGTGTAGCTGAGGAGTTTGCGAGCAGTCTGAGTGGGGATTTAGGGGGTCTGGGTGTTTTGGGGAATCCTGAAGAGTTGTGGAGTGCCTTCAAGACTAGCAACATGTTGCCGGTGAATGTCTTGGAAACCACTGTCCCGACGAAGAAGAACTTTATCTCCCAAGGGGCACTGACCAGAGTTACAGGATCCAGCTTAATCGCAGCATTGGGCTGTTCAGCGAGTTGCATAAAACTGTACGTGTACTGAGGGCAGACAAGGAGTTCTATGTACGATGAATCTGTGAAATGGTAGAGCATCACCTGTGGCCAAGTGATTCTCGTCCCGCTTACAGAGGAATTAAGGTGTTACGTTCCTCAAAGCCCATCCCCCGGTGTACAGCTGTTAGAGCAGAGGGTGGTAGGCTCTTGAGAGAGGAGTCTGAAGTGAAGGCCCGCTGGGCCGGTTACTTTGAATGGCTGCACCAGGCTGACCCACCAGCTGTTGAGTTGGACGTCAGGGGTGTTACTATCCCTATTGCTGACCCTCCAATCAACTGTGGTCCACCTTCGTTTGTAGAAACACAGGCTGCGGTAAACCGGTTGAAATGGGCCAAAGCTCCAGAGATCTGTGGCATCCATGCTGAACTTCTCAAGGAAATGCTGCACTTGTGTCGTTGCATGCAGTTTTGTGCTCTGCCTGGAACACAGGCATCATCCCAACTGATTGGAAGAGGGGCCTTGTTGTCCCTCTCTGGAAAGGGAAGGGTGATCACGAGGACTGCAACAACTACCGAGGGGTGACGCTGCTCTCAGTACCGGGCGAGGTTTGCTTTGGTTGTATCAGTGCTGTTCCACGCCTGTGCACAACTGTGGTGCGGTAATCTTCATCGAGTGGATTACTTCTTCACCAACCCTTTGAGGATGCAGAACACTAACAGCTCGTTCGGGCAGGAATTAAGGATTTTTGAATTTGGCCGTCGTTCCACTCTTTGCGAATGACAGCATGGGATCTCTCACGTCGACGAACGAATGATGGCTGATGGGACGCCCGGTTTGATGTCCATTCAAGTGATGGCACACAAGTCTATGCCTCACCCTGCCTGTGAAACTCAGGATGGCAGTTTATATCATACGTAGATCAGGATTCGAACCTAGGCTAGGCAGCTGAGAGGCTCTCCTGCCAGCCAACCGACAAAATGACTCAAGTTCTTGTGAAGATTTCGATGATAGACCCTTTGTTTACAGAAATGGGTTATTGACCCAGAGACCAACTTTCCTGCTTTCCCATTTAGGGCTTGCGATCCGTGAGCAACGGCACAGTTTATTCACAACATTGTTGTTAAATCATTTCAGTTTTTCCTTCTTAATGATGACCCGAGATTTCCACACTGCTCAACCTTTTGAAAGGCACTGCTCACTTTTCCAATTCTCCTTTTAATATCTGGAAAACTGGTCTCCATGCAT
Source organism: Eptatretus burgeri (assembly GCF_056783735.1). Taxonomy (NCBI): domain Eukaryota; kingdom Metazoa; phylum Chordata; class Myxini; order Myxiniformes; family Myxinidae; genus Eptatretus; species Eptatretus burgeri. The sequence goes on from NC_140973.1 coordinate 61,221,151, forward strand.
CCGTTTGTAAACTGCTGCTTCAGTTTGCGAACTTCATCACGTTTTTCAGGTCTTCATTTTCATGGGTGAGGGGTATAGTTGAAGTGACATCATTATTCCTCAATAACTCATTATTGGATGAGATGGAATCCGGATGTCGCATCACAAAATCAATTGCCAGTCCGAAGAACACGGGAGATACGATGCATTGCTACCTCCTGGAATGACACCAAAAGGGTTCATTATTGTTTCTTGGGCAACGTTAACGGGGAACCGAGAACACTAATAGGCTCTGACAGAGGGATGTGATGATGTTGATGATTCTTTCGGAAAAGCCATATATCGGCAGCGTGCTCCCAAATGAGTGACGAACAACCCTACGAGGATGCTTTTCAAAAGTTTACGAAGTTGAACATCACCAGAGTTTTCCATTGATTCCCACTTTGTTCGGGATCTCTTGACTTGCGATCCAAATACGAGAGGGACTCCTTGTCTTCCGCAGACATCCGTCCCAGAGGAATCTTGAATGGCACAATTGGTAGAACACATACCTCCACGAGGCTGAACAGTTTAACCAAAATCGGATTGGCTTGTTCTTCTCATCTACCCAACTTATCCACCAAGTTTTGTTATCATCCGTCCATAACTTTTTAAGATTTTGTGCTATATATCGTTTTTGGTCCTATCTCTCAATCGTGAAGAATCACTTTGAAGTTAAAAAAAAATCTAATAGATCTTCACCAAAATCGAATTAATTCGTCCTTGTCACACATCCAACATGTCCACCAAGTTTCATCCGAATCCGTCTATAACTTTTTGAGATATCGTGCTCACAGACAAACAGACTAACAAACAAAAACAAGAAGGCCTCACGGGTATGAGGAAAATCATGCAAATGACGTCACTGTCACCTTGACCTTTAACATATATACATATACATATGTAGTCAAAAAAACATTGACAGCCTCAATTTTGTCTTTCGGAATCCTCTGGTAAAGTTTGACGAAGATAGCTGAAAGCGTTCGCGAGTTATCGCACTCACAGACAAACACACAAACAAATGAGACAGACGGACATATGATGACAATTAAAAAAAAAATTGAAAATTTTCATCATAACAAGAAAGAGGGCGTGCAGAGCATGATATTTGCGAAATCCCTGAAACAAATTTGACGATGAAAATAACGAGTGGTTGAATTTATTCACCTGATGTGCAAATCCTGTTCAAATTTCAAGTCAATCGGATCAAAATTGAGGATTTTAGTAATCTGACAAAGTTGTTGACATTTAGCCTATTTTGACCTTTTGACCTCAAAATCAAAAGGCTTCTTGGTTATGGCCAACGCTACCATTTTGTGAAGATCAGTTTAAAATTGCGACCGATAGGTGATTGACATACAAACAGACAGACAAACAGACAGAATATTGCACGTGACCAACCAATATACTTGAAAAAAAATCTTCGATTTTTGCAAACAACAAAAAAGACGTCGTGCAGAGCACGATGCTTGCAAAATCCTAAAACAAATTTGACCTTAAAAAATAATTGCCTGGTTGAATTCAATGACCAAATATGCAAATCCTCTTCAAATTTCAAGTCAATTGGTTGAGAATTCACGATTTCATAAACTTGGCCTATGTTGACCTTAAAATAATTGGCTGGTTGAATTAAATGTGAAAATATGCGTTTCCTCTTCAAATTTCAAGTCAATCGGATGAAAATTCACGATTTTATAAACTTGGCCTATGTTGACCTTTTGGCCTATCTATCCATCCATCCATTGGGACCATACTCTGTGCAGAGCGTTGGTGCTGCGTAAGCAGTCTCCTTGGCTATTGGGCACAATCATGGACGGGTCGCCACTCCAACACAGTATACCAGCAAGCTGGCACTCATTTTGCCGACCTCGGAAGGATGACAGGCAGAGTTAGCCCCACCTTGTATTAATTCAACAGCTGAGTGGGATTTGAACTCAGGTCCCTTGGATCCCAAGCCCACCACCCTAACCATTAAGCCAACACCAGGCATATGTTGACCTTAAAGAATTTTTTTGGCCTATGTTGACCTTAAATAATTGGCTGGTTGAATTCAATGAACAAATATGTAGTCTAGGACCTGGCTTAGACATGTATGCACTTCATTAAGGAGAGGATAACTCAACTGTTTTAGGCTAATATGACCCCAAGGAACAACTTGGGATGTGTGCCAAAATCTCGATCCGGGACGAACAGCCCGAAAATGACCACGCCCTTTTTAAAATCTATGTACCCCATTATCACTCACTCAGCCTGCTTTTGATTTATTCATAGCACACACACACACAGAGAAGAGAGGAGAGAGAGGAGAGAGAGGAGAGAGAGGAGAGAGAGGAGAGAGAGGAGAGAGAGGAGAGAGAGGAGAGAGAGGAGAGAGAGGAGAGAGAGGAGAGAGAGGAGAGAGAGAGAGAGAGAGAGAGAGAGAGAGCGAGAGAGAGAGCGAGAGAGAGAGAGCGAGAGAGAAAGAGAGAGCGAGAGAGAAAGAGAGAGCGAGAGAGAGAGAGAGCGAGAGGAGAGAGAGAGCGAGAGGAGAGAGGAGAGAGAGGAGAGAGAGGAGAGAGAGAGAGAGAGAGAGAGAGGAGAGAGAGAGAGAGGAGAGAGAGGAGAGAGAGAGGAGAGAAAGGAGAGAGGACTTATCCATCCAGTGTCACAGAGATATCTCATTATATTATCGATAATATCACACCATCCAAGCAGCCTTTCAAGTCTACCTTTAGGAAAGGGCATCGCTGTCCCAGTCCTTTGATTACTGGAACACATACGTTTCCCACCTGTTCCCAATAGTCAGGGATCTGACCAATTCTCTGCGCTCCGGAGACTGGATTCTCTACCTCAGTGCGATGGAGAGGGCAACTTCACTGTTCTTTTTTGGGAGAACAAACTACTCTCGATGGACACCATTATTCCTACAGGACTGCTATCAACTGAAGGAGAAGTTCCCACTCCTCTACAACTCCTTCATGAATGGTGGATTTGTCATGAACACCACCAAGAAAGGTAGTGGAGTGCCCTTTCACCAGGCGCTAGAGCAGTGCTACAATCGGCCTGCCAAAGTGAGTGGGGGGATAATTGGGGTCACCAGAAAGAAGGAAGCAGTAGCTCTGTGGGGAATTATCAAGCATAAAAAAGACCAGTACGTTGACCTCCTGAAGATGAAGGATGATGTCGAAGGAGAACTCTCACTTCACCACGACTTCAACCCAAGTACTGCAACTAAGATAGTTGGGATGGTGCAAGACATAGAGGAGTATCTCCTGAAGCTATGCAGTCCTCTACAAGACCAGGTAGCAATGAAGAATGTTCTCACTGGAGAAATTGTGACCAATGTAAATGTAGACAAGTTGTTGTGCTGTATCAAGGAGGGCAGCACTGCTTGTGCTAATTTTATCGATGATCGACTCAGAAATAGGTCGATATCGATACACTCAACTATTAGCAAAATCAAGTTTATGTCCCCTAATACCACCTTGAAATTGGCTCCCAAAGCAGACATCAAAGATGAGACAATCAAAGCTCTCATGTTTATTGAGTATGGGAGTCACCGGGGGTTCACTGTTGAGGAGCTACTAAAGCATGAGATCACCAACTCTGCATTCTTCTTGGTTGACGAAGATGGTTACTTGAGGAAGAGTACCAAATCACAACCTGGAACTGAGCTGCTGAAGTTGTGCCCACTAATAGATAAAAAAGGGCCAGAAACCTCCCCACAAACCCACGCCATCATTATCGACTTCATGGCCTTGGTGAGAAAGATCCCCTTAAAGAAGCTTGATCTGCCCGTCAAGACATCCCATGACTGCTATTGCCTTGACATCTATGGTCACCAAAGCTGGGCACAACTGTGATGAGATCCATATCGTTTTTGATGCTTACAGAGAGGACAGCATCAAGAATGGAGAGAGGGGGAGAAGAAGAAAGTCAAAAGAAATGGTTGTCCTTGAAGTGATATCACCAAACCAAAATATTCCAGTGGTATTCGAGAACTTTTGGTCATCTTCCATCAGCAAAACTGCTTTCCAGGAATTCTATGTTGAGTGGCTCATCACCAATTACCACGGAACCAAACCTCTATACCTCGGTATATCACTACAGGCATGGATGGTGTCAGCTGGGTGTGCTTCTCCATTCCCTCGGCTCAACTGCACACACGAGGAAGCTGATGACAGGATGATGTTCCATGTGCAGGACATTCTAAGTCACCGGTCAGGACCTACATCTATGACGCTGTCATCAGGTGACACAGATGTCTTTGTGTGCCTGTTATACCATATCACAGTCAATTGGAGAGATCTTGGCCTCCATGAACTTTGGCTCGTCCGCAACTCAGGAGTGAAAAGATCAATATTACCACTCCACGATATCTGCATAGCACTGGGAGACGAGCTCACAAAGTGTCTCCCAGCAATCCATGCGCTGACTGGGTGTGATACAACCAGCAAAATATCAACTAAACTTGCAGCCCTGAATGCTGTCCGCAAACCAGGAAATTCCTCTCTGATCCTGAATTTTGACTGTCCCCAGCTAGCAGAAAGTGCAATACAGATGGCAGAGACATTCGTGGTCAAGTGTCTCAAACCATCAACAGACCTGGAGACATTTGACGACCTGCGTCTCACTGCATTTTATAGCAATGCCCTCAAGATGGACTTTGAAAGAACCACTTGCACCTCAACTAATGCAAGGAAACATATCCATAGAGGCTATTACCAACAGCAGCTGTGGGTCCAAGCCCCATTTAGAGATGCCACCCTGATTTGGAATGCCGAGTCTTATGGGTTTGTAAGAAGGGGCAGTTTATTAGTCCCTGAGATTGTGATCTCCAAACCCAAAGGCCTGCCAAATCCCTGCACATGTGGCAAGTGTGCCTGCAAAAAATGGGTGTTCCTGCAGGGTAGCTGGGATCAAGTGTTGCAAGTACTGCGAATGCAAGGGAGGTGATTGTTGTAAAAACCCTATCACTGAATGAACACTGCTCATCATCCTCATACCTGGACTCTGTTGTGTTACTCTTCATGTTCCTGACCCTGGTTTACGCGACACATAAACAGTATTAATGTGGTTTTAAAAGTTGTATTGTTGGTGGTTGGGCAATTTCCCTGCTGATCTTTGAAACATTTAAGCTCTCTAGATACTGCTGCCAACTAAAGTAATGTTTTCTTTTTTTTTTTTTTCATTTTAAGTTAACATTCCATTGATAATAGTATGTAAATGATTGAAAATACAATTTCTTTATATTAATTAAATGCTCGCTTTCTTTCTTTTAAAAAAATCCCCTGTATTGTTCAAATTCCAAATTGTCAGTTCAACTCAAGTAGGTGACACAAATCTTCTAACTTTGCTCTAAGTCCGGAAAGTTTAAGTTAATAAATATATGGCAATTCCAGTATGTACGGTAATAAGTATGGTAAATAAAACGGCTTTTAGCCATTTTCTCATAAAAAATATCAAATTAGTAATTTTACACTCTTCTATGACCCACCTCAATAAATAAATAAATAAATAAACATGGCCATTCTGAACATTTTGGGCACCTCAGAAAATCTGTAGCTCCAACAGTTTAGAAGATACAGCTATGTCAGAAGTAGCACTTTCGATGAAAAATGGTGTGGTCATCTTAAAAAGGGCGTGGTCATTTTCGGGCTGTTCATCCCAGATAGAGATTTTAGCACACATCCCAAGTTGTTCCTTGGAGTCATATTAGCCTAAAACAGTTGAGTTATCCTCTCCTAAATTAAGTGCATACATGTCTAAGCCAGGTCCTCTACTAATGCAAATCCTCTTCAAATTTCAAGTCACTTGGTTGAAAATTGAGCATTTTAGAAATATTGCACTGAAGATGTTGACCTTTTGGCCTATGTTGACCACACAAACAAAAGGTGGTTTAATTGAAGGACCAAAAGTACAAATCCCCTTCAAATTTCAAATCAAGCGGATGAAAATGGACGATTTTAGAAATCTCATCGAAGTTATTGACCTTTGGCCGATGTGGACCTTTTGACCTCAAAATCAATAGGCTTCTTGCTTATGACCAACCCCACAATTTGGTGAAGATCAGTTTAAAATCGTGACCTAGAGGCGAATGACAGACAGACAGACAACAAACAGACAGAATCACAGATCAGACCAACCAATGTACTTGCGAATCTTCGATTTCACAAGTAGCAAACAAGGGTGAAAACATAACCTCTGTCCACCTTCAGTGGTGGAGTTAAACATCCTTCTCGTTTCCATTAGTCATTGTCTTGTGCTGACCAATTGGTATGAACATGAAGCACGAGACACAGAAATGCCGTATATTGTGTGTGTTGTGATCGCTGTTTGTGTATACAAGGTCAAGGCTCGTGGAAGAGCAAGAACACCGACTGGATCAGGACGCAACAGACCAAAAAGGAAGAGAAGAGAGACGGGGGGGGGGGGGGGATACAGCAGCAGGGTTGAAGGACAAAATAGGGAGAGACTTGGACAAATAATGGGTGTGGGGAGGATCGAGGGGTATAGGAGGACACGTGGGGTGGACAAGATGGATACAGAAGCAAACTCTCGGAAGGAAAAACTTGGGGGAGGGAGGGGGTTTTTTGGAAGGAGGGGGTTTTTTGCTATATTACAGCATTTTCGAAATGACGTAATCCACCGCAGAATGCTCGGTGTGCATGCGCAGAAACCTCAGGAAACGTGACCTTCAGGTAACCACAAAGAGTATTGTCTGTGCTCGATATGGATTGTTACTTGCAATGGCTCAACAAGCTTCTGAAATAAGCTGAAAATGTTTGGAAAAGTACCTGAGAGAAAGGGTTGTGCTTCTGCACAACGAAGGATTTGGAGATTTTTTTTCCTCTGCTCGCTGAACGGTCACCTGCTCGCACTGAAAACCTCCGACCACGTGGGTCGGTGCAAGGCCCAGGTGGACGGGCGTGTGCTACCCAAACCCCCGAAGGATCGCCACCGGTGAATGGACTGTGTATCTGGATTGGGTGCTTCTGAACACTGATGTGAAGGACATATCTGGAGCTTGTGAATGTACAGGGTAAGTTTCAAATGATGATATTTACTACTAATCATGTTTGGGAGGTGAGACGGGGAATGAGCTTCGGCAGCTGTGAAAACTGTTATAAATATATTGTTTGTTTGGTTCCATGGCCAGCACAGAGATTACATTAGATTTTTGAATCTATTGCTAAAAATTGAGGTGTGTGTGTGTGTGTGTGTGTTCTCCACTGCCAGCTTTTACTACTTTGAAATGGTACGAACCAGTATATATATATTGTTACCGGCCGGGGGGTCGTCCGCCAACCGACCGCTCTGAACGAAGCTGCAAGTCTAGTCGGCCCGACCGATCGCCCGGAATATCGATCGCTGCCCGGATAACTCCGAGCGACGGGTCCTTGTACAAGAACCGAAATACGCCAATCGGCAGATCACGTGGGGTAGGGTCGATTGCCAATCTTCAATGTACCTAAATACCCACGTGACTCAACTACCGGGGTATTCCACCCTCGACGGATCTCGTACGGAACAAACCGCCAAGGCAAGCTTGTCCGTGCGCGATTCCGAGTGGCGTAATCGCTGAGAACCGTCGGTCCAAATGTCCCCCAATTACGGCAAACCAACGGCTTTCTAACTCCCAACACACGAAATGTTAAGTCAATGAGGGAATGGACGCAACGAGCAGGTTTACATTCACACAAGGACATTTATTATAATGAAACACGTATGCAATTAAATAAGGCAAAACACGTATGCAATTATACAAGCAACAAAAGCACGACAAAAGATCTACAACCGTCTACTTATTATGTACAGTCATTTACACTTAACAGCAGTTCCTACTTATTAGACGAGCCCACGGACACACGTATGTGCGCGCGCACGCGCGCACGCATGCACGCACACACGCACACACACGAAACGGTGGCTGAGGCCTTTAATCACGGCCTCCATCTCAGAGGACAGGTGAGCTGAAACTCAGAGCTTGACTCGAACCTTTCCACTTCGTGTGGTCTTCAACTTGTCCGGACCCGGGCTCCAGCGAGAGCGAGCTGGATCCAATAGCCACGATCCTTCCCGAGCTCCCGTGAATCCTCCCGCGCTTCTCAACACGTGCCGGTGAGACGAGGCGCCGATCCTTCCTGTCGATCGTCACTTCCCCGAGGATACAACTCCAAGAAGAGGCCGACGCGTCGCACCAAGCCGGGAAACAAAATGGAGAACGACAAGCTCCACGAACCAAGAAGAAGAGGAAGAAGAGGAAGAAGTGGAAGAAGCCTCCACTCGCAGCTCGAGCCGAACAACCGGCTCAAGTTCCTTCCAAAACAAAGCAGCAGCCGAAGATCACTGAGCCAGCCGAAGCAAAAAGCTTCCGAAGGCCTCAAGCCAAGCAAGCCAAGCAGGACCCGATGGCCTGCTGAACGACTGCTCTCTCCGAAGCAAAAAAGCTTACTCATCCCACGGGACTCAGCACACGAACTCTGCACACGAACTCTGCACACGGGACTCTTCACGAACTCAGCCCTACCACGGGACTCCCATGGGACTCTTTTTTTGAACAAAGAAAAGATGTCCTCTTTATCCTTTGCACCCCCGCACCCGGCGTGACTCATGCCCTCGTGAACCACCCCCCCCCGCTCAACCACGGGTGGGAGGGAGTTGTTGACGTCACTGCGGGGTTCTTCTTCCTCTTCGCAGCAGAGGGGGGAGGGACGTCTCCATTGTTCGCTCCCGAACTATGCGATTGAATTCCAAATTTGTAACACTATATATATATATATATATATATATATATACATACATATATATATACATACATATATATATATATATATATATATATATATATATATATATATATATATATATATTGTTGTGGTTGACGAAATTCGCAAACCACCATTCAGGTCCCTTAGGTGAGATATCTCTGTAAGTATATGTGTAGTTAGGCCCAAACCCGTTGTTTAGAGGGAATAAATGTCATTCATTCGGGCTGCGACCCCTCTAGATAGCCGTTTTTCTTTTACTATCTTTATTTTGGACCAGCCGCCATTACTACCATCACAACCACCATCAACCACGTCTCAACAGCCATCACACAACAACCACCAACCACAACGCCGCTTCACAACAGCCACGACCCTTGCCGTCACATCTCGCTCTCGCAACCATCGCATCACCGCCATTCCCGCGCCGCTTGTGGGCGCCGATCCTGGACTCGTGCAGGGCGCGCACCGAGCAGCGGGTGCAAAAACACCAGCCTTTCCGAAGCAATCGGATCAAAAACGATTCACGCCCACTTCTGTTCCGTCCTATCGGCGAGCGTGGGCGATTTGGCCCCGCCTCCAGGTGCGTCGGAGTATAATCGCTATATGCAGATTCGTGGATCAAACAGCATTCACGTCCACTTTTCCTCTGTCCAATGGGGAGCCAGCCAGAGGTAAAGGGTCGAAGGTGAAGGAGCGAGGCCCCGGGGGCTATAAAGGGCCGCGTTCGCTCGCCGGGCAGAGAGTTGGAAAGAGTCAGTCAAGGAGAGTGGAGAAGAGAAGAGAAGAGTCGGAGAAAGCAGTTGGACGGAGCTGTGGAGAGTTGGAGAGGTGGCGGCGGCGGCGAAGGCAGTCGAGAGGGCGCTCGTGTCAGAGTCGGGGAGCTGCGGAGAGGGGAGGCCGATAACGCGACCGAGGTCGCGGTGGAGACGCTCGTCGCGGGACCCGAGCCAGCGAGATATCCTCATCCCCCCGAGCATCAACAACCCCCTCCTGTTTCCCCCCCCGCGCTGAGATTGTGCGAGAAGGGGGCCCCGTTCCCACCCCATTCCAGACACTGTCCGCGAGGCCCGCGGAGTCGGGGTGCCACCGCCATTTTGCGGCTCATCACCAGACGGGTAGGCTCGACGAGGTCTCGGCCCCAGGCCCGTCTGCCCCCATCATCGTTGAGGGTGGTCCCTTTTTCTTTTGCTTTGAGTATATGTGTTGTCGGCGCCGTCTGTGAAGTAAAACTGTATAAGTGTTGCCGTGTGCTCGGTAGTCGGTGGTAGATCTGCAGTGTGTTTTGCTTTTACATTTGCTTTTTGTGTATTATTGTGTGTTTCTTCTTCTTTTACATTTGCTTTTGGTGTATAATTGTATATGTGTGCTTTCCGTTTGCCGCGGAATAAATGTGCTTTATGTTGAACTGTTTTTCCCGTTTCGCTTCGTCTTTTCTCTTTATTGAATCTCCATCTTACTTCACGTAAAGGGTTGGTGGTGGGCTAAAACGCCCGATAATTAATCGAACCGTCCAGGTTGACGATAACACCGCTCGGTTATCCCGATAGTACGGAACGGGTCGCTTAAAGTGGCCCGTGTCCGGAGTCGACCTGCGGCGAGGTGCGATCGCCCGGTCTACCCTCCGTGTGGGTACTTAGGTAGGTCGAATTTGGCGAGCAACCCTATCCCACGCGGGGGGCCGATTGGCACGATCGTGGTGAGGCCGAAAGGCCCACCGGTGACTAGTTCCCGGCGTTAGTCCGAGAGGGTCACGACAGGATTGTCCGTCCGGTGGGCGACGTGCCGCGATTCGAGTTACGTGGCCGTTCGCACGCCGGCGGGCGCGAATCCGCAACACTGGTGTCAGGTCGTGCGATATAAACTCATCGCCCTCCTTGCGGCACTGGTATCGGAGAGCGGGCTCTCCTGTCTCCAGCTAAATTCACGGGAATCGGTCCAGGGGTGAGAGGAGCGACCCCCGATTCCCTCCAAATTACGAGCGAGCTAAATTAACCCTTTACGAGAAGCAAGATGGCGTCTCAAGGCGAGCAGGAGCCGGGGGTATTAGAAATGGATGTAGAATGTGTAGAATCCATGGTCCAGGATGAAAACCCCGTGCAGGAAATGTTGGTTGTGCAGGAACACGAACTCCCCCAACTGAACCCAGAGCCCGAAATAGGTGCGGCGGCGGCCGCGGTGTATGACACCTCCCCTCCCCCTCTCCACCAAAACCCCCCCCGATCCTTGCCGAAACGGCTCACCCAAGCGCACCTGACATGGCCCAGCTATGCGCCATGCTGGCGGCAATGACAGCGAGGATGGATGCGAATACACAACAAATGAACGAAAAAATGGAAGCGAATACACAACAAATGAACGAAAAAATGGATGCGAATACACAACAAATGAACGAAAAAATGGATGCGAATGCACAACAAATGAACGAAAAGATGGATGCGAATACACAGCAAATGAAGGAAGAAATGAAAGGGCTGCGGGGTGAGACGCGGAACATGGGCCGAAGCCTGCAGACGGGCATGAAGGCAGTAACCGGGGAGCTCAAAATGGCGACGCCACGTGAGGGAGCAAACGAGCTGGGAGGGAGTGCAACGGCTGTCGGGCCCGCGGTGGAGGCGGGTGAAAAAATAATTCGGGGGACGTGTTGGGCGAGGGTCGTGACGGAAAAAGTGACGGTAACCGAGAGGGACAAACAAATTGGGGTGACGGAGACGTGCACGAGGGAGATAACAAGGGAAGAGACGGAAATAATAGTTGAGACAAGGGAGGTAAAGGGTGAAGAGGTGACTGAGTTGGCAGAGACACGGGAGATGGGAACGATAGAGGGAAGACTACACGATGAAGACGGGGTAAGTGACGCACACACACATACGGAGGTAGTGGAGGATAATGGGGGTGAGCTCGCGGACTGGGTGGAGACCCGGTGCGAGCAGTTGGATGGCCTCCTCCAGGAACGAGGGGAGGGAGTATGCCCCCTTGAGGCGAGTCACGACCAGGTGGGTTCGGTCGTGCTTTGCGAGGTCGAGGGGAGGAGTGCTGTGGACAGGTGCACGGAGAGCTTGGGGGGTATAGAGACCCCGGATACCCTTGTGGGGACACGAATCCCCAGTGTGGTTGTCCCTGTGTGTGTGGTGCAAGGTGTGAGTGCGTCCCCGTGTGTGAGTGGTGTGGTGGCGAGTGTGCCGGAGTGTGTGCTTCCCAGCACGCCGTGTGTGGATGAGACACCGCGGGCGAGTGCCCCCGCATGTGTGAGTGGTGTGGTTTGTGTGAAGGAAATGGCACGAGTGAGTGGAAGGCCGCGAGTGAGTGGAGCCACGTGTGCGAGGGAGGTGGCATGCGTGAGTGAACGGCCGAGTGCAAGGGAGACCGTGAGTGTGAGAGAGACAGCGTGTGCAAGGTCGCTGTGTGTAAGGGAGATGTCGGTGGGCATGTGTGAACATGCAGCCGCGTCTCCCGGTGTGAGTTTAATGGTGAGGTGTGTTAGCGTCGTAACACGCGGGAGCGCGTGTGTTGAATGGAGACGACGACGGCGACATGAGAGGAAAGAAAGCCGAGTAGCGGCTGTAGTTGTTTCGGGGACCGTGCCGGGTTCATCCAGCAATGAGCACGAGGTCCGTGCTGTGCAACGCACGAGGCCCCCACGTGCTCGCTTGCGAGAGTGAAGGCCCGGTCCGGAAACGAGCGCGGTGAATGTTGCCGATCCCGCGACGGACAAAGTTTAGGCAGGATTACGGATTTGGACCGGACGGGTTCTCCACGCGATCGTGTGTGTGTGTGTGTGTGTGTGTGTGTGTGTGGGTGTGTGTGTGTGTGTGTGTGTGTGGGGGTGTGTGTGTGTGTGTGTGTGTGTGTGTGTGTGTGTGTGTGTGTGTGTGTGTGTGTGTGTGTGTGTGTGTGTGTTAAGCTCCAACGGGCAAAGCACATGTGTTCGCGTGGGGAACCGCCCGAGACGTGGGGCTTGTGTTTTTTTTATGCGCACGGTGACGTCATGGCTGCACGCGGGGTTGGAATCCGGCAGGAGTATCCCTGCCGGATGGTACCGTCCAAGGAGGGACGAGGTACACGTGCAGCTGCATGACGTCACGGGCAGGTGCAAAGTGCGCGAGCTGCGAGTTGCCGCGCTGGTGCTATGCATGGAAAAAAAAAAAAAAAAAAAAAAGCAAGCCTCACTTTCGGGTGCACAGGATTCCTGGGCAAGGGGTGGAAGACCCCCTTGACCAGGGCACAGGATGGAAACTAGTTAGGGGGAAGGGTTAGCTTAGCTAGACCGACTTCATGGGGCAGGGGTAAGTCCTCATGGAGTCCGTGGAATGGATTAGTTAGAGGGATTGTAGCCAGATTTAGGTTGGGAAATAAAATGATTTTTATGATTTAGAAGACAGTGATAGACAGTGAATGTGTAGAGTTGACATAGTTTAGCTACGTAGTGTTAAAAGGAACGTGCTACTAGTTTAAGGGACGACGTGGGAGCACGAGTTAGTTAGGGGAGGTAGTTAGAAGGATGGCAGAGTTCAGCGGTGAGTGTGTTGAAGAGTTGGTGAGTGAAGTGGAAGCATGTACTTGGTGAGTGAGTGAGGCCAGCGGGTCTGTGTGTATGGAGCGAATGGGGACTGCATGGTGCGATGAGTGATTGGGGGGAGGAGTGACTCCCGCCCAAGGGACCCCGGGGTCAGTGTAGAGTGAGTTAGGGGGTTAGTTAAATTGAAAAATGGAGGTCGTTTTGTTGTTGGTGGGAGTGTAGGCTCGAAACCCATTTGGAGGGGTGCAGGAGCCATGTTGACGGGCTGGGAGCGTGGCTGCGAAAGGTGAGTATCGCTGAGTGGGTACCCCGGGCACCAGGCTAGTCGGCCGTGGTAGGCCAAGGGCCCATGGGGGGCCGGGATAGCGTAGTGGGCACGGGTGCGCCTGCTGGGTGCGGGGGCCCGGGGCGCCATTAGCCGCGTGGGCAGTGTTGTGGGCACGGGTGACCCTCGGAAAGGGGCCTGGGAAGCCAGCCTGCCACGTGTGCGTTTCAGGGGAGGTGCCATGGGGGGCACTCCCCGGTGTTTAGGGAGCTGGTAGGCTCGGAGGCAGTGTAGTGCCCAGGGGTGCCATAGCGGGAGATTCGGCAGAGGGTCGTGCCTGCCAAAGGGAGCCACGCGTCCCAGCCATGAGACCGTGTGAGGGCACGGAGAGAAAATTGGGGGGCGAGGCCCGAAATTGTGAGGACACCAACACAGGCGACGGGAATCTGGGTTTATAGAACCAATAGTTTAAGTGAGAGGTGCTTGTTGGAAGCCCCGGGTAGTTTAACAGTTAAATGGTTAGGGTAGATTAGGAGATGTACCCCTCCACACGACCCATCCCCTCGCTGTCGTTGTGGGCCGCTGGACCCACTTTGGTTATAGATCGCCGAAGTCTGGGGAGGCCATCCTGAGGCTTGAATTGGGCCTCGACACAGGACGTTAGCTCTCCCTTGTTCCCCTCCGGGAAGGGAACGTAGGGGTTGGGAGTAGGCTCGGTGACAGGATAGGTTAGCCGAACAAGGACAGTACAGGGGGTTAGGGGACGATTTATAGTGGGGAAGTAAAAATAAAAAAATAAGTTGGGGCTAAATTGGGGTTTGACAAATTGAGGGAGTGGGTATAGACAATGACAGGCAAAGGCGATAGGTTGGGAGGGAGACCGTAGGGTAGGTCCGAGCCTGCCTTCCGAGTGGCCAGCACCACCGCACTCCCTCCACCAACCTCCACTGAATGGCGAAGGCTGGCCAGCTTCATCGGCAGCTGTTGTTTTGCTGCAAGGCCTGTGCCGGCTGGATCGGCTGCAGCTGCTGTGCTGCAAGGCCTGTACCGGCCGGATCATCTGCAGCTGTTTTCTGCAAGGCCTGTGCCATCAGCTGGCCGTGTTTTGCTTCAAGGCCTGTGCCGGCCACTTCATCTGCTGGCTGTGTTGCTGCAAGGCCTGTGCCGGCCCACTTCATCTGCCGGCTGTGTTGCTGCAAGGCCTGTGCCGGCCCACTTCATCTGCCGGCTGGCTGTTTTTCTTCAAGGCCTGTGCCGGCCAGTTCGTCTGCCGGCTGTGTTTGCCTGCAGCGGCCTTCTTCTGCGGGCTGTGTTTGCCTGATCACCTTTGCCATGCCATGCCCACTGCCCCTGTTCACCAGCCCCCATTCAATTTTTGCTTTGCCCCCCCTGTTCATTGCCATGTGCGCCAGGATCAGAAAGCAACAGTTTGCAAGCTGCAAGAACTGCCCTGTTGGCAGCTACAACACGGGCCTGCAGTGGCGGCCCGTGCACCGTGTTTGTGTCCAGCCATCCATCCGTTGTGTTCATTGCGTGTGCCACTTGAGCTGGCACGGAGAC
Source organism: Eptatretus burgeri (assembly GCF_056783735.1). Classification (NCBI taxonomy): domain Eukaryota; kingdom Metazoa; phylum Chordata; class Myxini; order Myxiniformes; family Myxinidae; genus Eptatretus; species Eptatretus burgeri. The sequence continues at coordinate 61,236,260 of NC_140973.1, forward strand.
TGCGTTTGTGCAGCCCATGCACCGTTGTGGTTCACTGGATTCATTTCAAAAGGGAAGGCCTTGGACTGCGTGTGAGCAGCCTGCCACGTTCCCCGTCACCTGCATTGTTTGAGCCAGAGACTGCATGCGAGCAGCCTGGCTCCCTGCTAACTGCTTTCTTTTTGCAGAGTTCATTGATCCTGGGCCATGGTTTAGTGTAAAATTTGTAAGATAAGGTTAAGATGTACTGTACATATGAGTGCGCCCCCGGCATGTCTGTCTTAGCGCCGGCAATTTTATTTAAGTCGTCGGTGTGAGTGAGTTTGTTTAGGTAGTTACTCAGCCCTGAGGTTATTTATTTTGGGGACACGAATACCATGAATGTCGCACTCAGGGATCCGTAGGTAAAATGTACTAGGGGAAAACTACACATGATGGCACACGAAAATTTGACGACTCGGGACGAGTCTGTAAAAATGGGAGGGGGTAGTGTTGTGGTTGACGAAATTCGCAAACCACCATTCAGGTCCCTTAGGTGAGATATCTCTGTAAGTATATGTGTAGTTAGGCCCAAACCCGTTGTTTAGAGGGAATAAATGTCATTCATTCGGGCTGCGACCCCTCTAGATAGCCGTTTTTCTTTTACTATATTTATTTTGGACCAGCCGCCATTACTACCATCACAACCACCACCAACCACGTCTCAACAGCCATCACACAACAACCACCAACCGCAACGCCGCTTCACAACAACAGCCACGACCCTTGCCGTCACATCTCGCTCTCGCAACCATCGCATCACCGCCATTCCCGCGCCGCTTGTGGGCGCCGATCCTGGACTCGTGCAGGGCGCACACCCAGCAGCGGGTGCAAAAACACCAGCCTTTCCGAAGCAATCGGATCAAAAACGACTCACGCCCACTTCTGTTCCGTCCTATCGGCGAGCGTGGGGCGATTTGGCCCCGCCTCCAGGTGCGTCGGAGTATAATCGCTATATGCAGATTCGTGGATCAAAAAGCATTCACGCCCACTTTTCCTCTGTCCAATGGGGAGCCAGCCAGAGGTAAAGGGTCGAAGGTGAAGGAGCGAGGCCCCGGGGGCTATAAAGGGCCGCGTTCGCTCGCTGGGCAGAGAGTTGGAAAGAGTCAGTCAAGGAGAGTGGAGAAGAGAAGAGTCGGAGAAAGCAGTTGGACGGAGCTGTGGAGAGTGGGAGAGTTGGAGAGGTGGCGGCGGCGGCGAAGGCAGTTGAGAGGGCGCTCGTGTCAGAGTCGGGGAGCTGCGGAGAGGGGAGGCCGATAACGCGACCGAGGTCGCGGTGGAGACGCTCGTCGCGGGACCCGAGCCAGCGAGATATCCTCATCCCCCCGAGCATCAACAACCCCCTCCTGTTTCCCCCCGCGCTGAGATAGTGCGAGAAGGGGGCCCCGTTCCCACCCCATTCCAGACACTGTCCGCGAGGCCCGCGGAGTCGGGGCGCCACCGCCATTTTGCGGCTCACCACCAGACGGGTAGGCTCGACGCGGTCTCGGCCCCAGGCCCGTCTGCCCCCTCCATCATCGTTGAGGGTGGTCCCTTTTTCTTTTGCTTTGAGTATATGTGTTGTCGGCGCCGTCTGTGAAGTAAAACTGTATAAGTGTTGCCGTGTGCTCGGTAGTCGGTGGTAGATCTGCAGTGTGTTTTGCTTTTACATTTGCTTTTTGTGCATTATTGTGTGTTTCTTCTTCTTTTACATTTGCTTTTGGTGTATAATTGTATATGTGTGCTTTCCGTTTGCCGCGGAATAAATGTGCTTTATGTTGAACTGTTTTTCCCGTTTCGCTTCGTCTTTTCCTTTATTGAATCTCCATCTTACTTCACGTAAAGGGTTGGTCGTGGGCTAAAACGCCC
>NC_140973.1:61245625-61263125 GCF_056783735.1 Eptatretus burgeri
TGCTCGATTTCCATCGAATCTGTTTGACGTCTTGTCCTAACTTCATCTTACACGTGTAAACACTGCAGGATTGAATGTACACTTGCTCCGTGTTTACACATGCAAAATGACGTCACAAGGTGTTCTCAGACAGTGAACGAAATTTATCTTGGGGATGGGGTGGTGATGAGTCAACATTTGTGTACATTAAGGGGGAAATCGTGAGAGTAATAATTCAAGACTACTATTACTAGTACCTTTATACACAATCCGAAAGGACTCACTTACCACGATTTATTCACCTTTTACATTCAGGTGTGATCAGTGTGGTTGGGTGTAAAACGAATCTTTTGGAATAAGTTTGAGATCGTGTGTCGAATCCGTTGTTTTAAAAAAAACAACTCAATTTACAACTTTGATTTTAAAAAATTTCAAATATCTCACAAATCACTACAAATACTACACAATATAAGGGATATATGGGGTGATCCTGCATAATATCCAAAATATAACGCCAGTGCCCACCCGGCTCTGGAAGAAGCATCCCTGGACCCTGATGACCCTTTCTCGTTCCCACCCATCCTTGGGCCAACACCTGCATGAGAGGCGTTTGGTTCATTGATCGTTGTGAACAAACAGCAGGATAACCAGCTTAACCGCCCCAAAGTAGGGCAGTTCGGTCTGATGGAGGAGAAATGACTTCTTTGGATATTCAAGGAATGAAACCCTCCCGTCGTACCATGTGAGCAAACGAGGATTCTAAAGTGCCAAAGCTGAATGATGACACTTGCGTAACAATCGATTCGTTTATGACATCATCGTAACAAAACCGGATCGTGCTTGGCACACAAAATAAATAACACAAAGCGTTTTACACATTTTAATGGCGTAGCCCTGAAATGGACCTTTTGTGACTCGGTCAGTGAAACACTTACCTTTATAGTGAGAGGTTCTGATTAAATATACCTGCTTTGAGCAATCAATTATTTCCCACCACCATTGTCTGAACATTAACGCTCATTCAATTCACTGATGGGCTCACAGGATGGCTTAGAGGTACTCACACTCGCCTCTAAGCTGCCGAGCTTGGGTTTGAATCCCACCCAGCTATAAACTGTCATCCTGATGTTTCACAGGCAGGGTGAGGTGTCAAGGTGTACACCGTCCCTCTGGGTATCCCATCTGCTGGTAGTAGTTGGTGGACATTAAAAATCCCACGATGTCTTCCACGAAGAGTAAGCGAGTTGGCCTGGCTAGATTACACTTCAAACCTGTAATGCACGACATGATTCCTCTCACTGTGAAACAAAAAAGAGCATTCGGTCTCCCAGCACTATGTTTGATCCCAATTTCACCGATGCCCGATACAGCTGCATGTAGCAGGTCACATTGCTCACCATATATTACTATTATTATCATCACACCTGTGATTCCATTAATCTCCTAAAATAAATGGATGAATGATTCATTTTGTCATCGATTACTATCATAACACGGAACGAAATACGTGTGGCCTTAAGCCCAGAGCTGCCCTCTTAAAATCATTTTGAATGCTCACAAAGTACCAACACCAACCCCACCAACAGGGTGGTCAACGCCGCAGGTCCTCGATGCACTCCAGGGTCCAGGATCCTCAAGGTGCTCTGGACAGATGCCGTGCACCGGGTCCCGGTTAAATCCATCGCGGATGACACGTAGCGCAGGTTACCCTAGCCTTTATAAACAGAACCCGAAACGTGTGGAACACTCATCAAACACGCAAGTGTGTCTCGCACACAGAACAATGAGTGTTCTAGCCATGAAATGCAACCCCACACTGCAAACTGAACGTCACAGTATAGTTTGACACGTCAACGTTTCCTATAGTATTATACAATTACCTCGAGCGATATTCTCGATTGCGAGTCTGTACGGTCTGATCGGTCTTCTTTCCGGCGTAATAAATGGTTCCCATCAATGAATGTAAAAAAGAAAAATGACAATAAATGTGGTGTATAGTTTCTGTAGCTCTTACTGAAAGGTCAATAAGGAAGAACTGGCCAAGGGGTAAGGTCTGATAATAAGAGACAGTTAGAGACCAATGATGAGTCACAAATCTATCTCAAGGTGGAGAAGCCACTTCGGGTTATATCCAATATTGGGTTCTTCGTTGAATCCCGGATGCTGGAGTCCCGGGTTTTAATAGTCAACAATATTATAATCTGCAGCTTGAGAGCTTTATATGTGCCACGGAAGGACTTTGTGTGGCGGAGCATTCCACATTGGCATCTCCATTTCAAAGCTCACTTTAAAAGGTCTTGATCAGGAAAGGTCATGACTGAGGTTGAGGCTCAAGAGCTTTTGAGACTATCATGTTCAGGATGTTTTATTTTTAAGATAGCAATGGCAAGCAAGTGTTTCCACAGAAAGTGAGAATGTTTCTTAGTTTGATATCTTCTTCTAAGTGACCTGCAAAAACCTCACATTCAGTCGTAAGGCGTAAGGCTTCGGGTCCTCACAAAAACCCGTAAGGCTTTCGAGCCTGCTGTCCATCAGCACCTCATGGTCTCTCCCATTTCTACATGCGATCTCTCCTCCACCAACTAAGGCTCTGTCACCACTCTTTCACCTGTAACTCGACCTCACCTTGTGCTGCGGTGCGTCTTTGTGATCCTGTCCCCATTGCCCCACTTCCTTGCTGTTGACAATTTGCCCTCTCTTATTCTGCTCCTCCATGAGCCTTCAAACCTGTATATTGAAAAATAATAAAAAGCTCTCACAATGGAGTTTTATGGTTCATTCGTAGTTCCCCATCAAGAGGCAAACACATGCCCCTCTCCCAACCTGGGTGGCTTCCATAATCTCTGATATGGTCTTGCACCTCCTGGTCTCCCAGTCAATCATTGGCCTCCAGCCACAACCTCCTCCCATGGTGGACTTGTTGGATACACATTGGTGTTCTTTAGAACACATTAATTTACAACTCCAAGAACCTTGTTTACCTGTGTATATGATGTCTGCCTTTCCCTTACTTTGTATTCACCATTAACCTTCCATTCCTGCTTGATGAGCTTCTCTGAGCCTCGACTTATGCTTGTAAAAAAAAATTTTTTTTTTTCAAATAAAACCTTTAAAATCAAAACAGTACACAAAAATAATTAATAATTCAGCAACAAAGTTTATTTTGAAGTGCATTCAGCATTCTATAACAGGCCCAACCTCTGAGCCAACCAAGAAAAGTGCAAGAATTTGATCGAATCAAAAGCCCCACAATCATCCACATCCAATAAGTATTTATAAATATGGAATTCAAACAACAGGAAGACAAAATGGTTTGAAAAGGTGAAGTCATAAAACACAAAATGATTTGCACACCTTGCTGTAGTGTGAAAAGTCACACACACACACACACACCCCGATCTTCGAGGCATTTTGTCCAAATTCCTTGACACGTGCCTGTATCAGATTCTTTGTGCAGCTTCCCTGGCAAGGAGGGATGTAAACTGTCAGGATATAAGGTTAAAATGGTTGAAGGATAACTCTTTGAAAAACATTTCCAATGGTTACACCATTTAGGATTGTTCTCTGTGAAATGTTTATCTTTGCCCCCAAACTTTGTACTTTTTTTCTGGAGACAAAAATCTGAGCTCGTGGAAGAGCGAGGTGACGCGTGTTAAAATGGTGACACACTGACAGTTGGACAGTGGGAGAGTGGAGGCAGCAATGGGGATGCAACAAGCATTGGAATGAATGAACATGAAAAGAGGAAAGAAAAGAGGAGACCTGCAAGTAGGAGGATTCGGTTAGATACCGAGTTAATCGGGGAGAAATTGGGGAGTGTTGGTGGTCAGACATATCAGTCTGTCCGTCATGTTTTGTTGCATGATGGAAATGAAAAGTCATGTAAATTTCTCCATATTCCAGATACGAGAGATTCCTGAATGAAATAGTTGAATACCCGTCCACATCAAGAAAACAAACCATCACTCTCACACATGACCAAAATGTGCACAACACAAACCTCGGCCAAAAAACCCTGAAAATACTTCAGCAGTGACAATTGCAGTGCTTGGGATGAAGGGGTGGGGTGAGGGTTGTTCAGGTAATACTGAATGATTCTGGCCTCACCCTGGAACAATAGTATGTACCGTCGAGGAAGAAATACTTCGCACCACGGTTTTGGCTGCTGTCTCCAGACCATCCCATATAGTTGAAAGACCTGCACACCAACAGAAAAAATAAATTCCCAAAGTTCTCACACAGTACAAAATGAATAAAACAATAAAAGTAGCTCACCTGTTGTACATTGAGAAGACTATTCAAAAAAGTGTGGATATTTCCCAGTATTTAACAAGAAACAAAGAAACTACCTTTGAAAAAAATAAAAGAAAATCTACTCCAGTCCTGTACCAGGAACCTTAAGCACATAGTTGTTGCCTATCCTCTGGATCCTCAAATCATTAAGTTTATTTCGGAAAAAAAACGTAGTTTACGAGGTATTGCAATAAAGTTCCAGGACAAGTTGGCGTCACTGCATACGCCCCAAAGGGTGAACGCATCCAGGTTGAAATGATTACCATCTTCAGGTTTGGTTTCTGGGAAAGCCAAACCATGGTACAGGTTTAGCTCAAAGGAGTACTGCTCTCTCCTTTGGGCTGGTACCCCAGCATCACATCTGTCCATCCTGGATTCTGTGGAATCCATAACTCTCAATATTATTGGAATTTCCCACGACGGCGAAGAAGAACAAGGTCTGGTGCTGTCACTTCGCAGGTAGGTCGGTGGTCTCTCAGTTTTCTACCGTCTGTTCTCCAACATTGCCCCCCTTGCTCTCTCAGTCCTCCGGCCCTCCCCAACAACCCCAGGATGCACGCGTTCTCACAGTAACTCCTTCCTGGTTAAATTTCTAAAATCCAGGCTGACTGCACACCTCAACTCTTTCATTCCTCACTTCTCCCATCTGTGAAACCACCTTGCAGATGTCATTCTTTCGCATTCTTCTCTCCAGGACTTCAAGCAGGCAGTCTACAGTCACATCATGTCATCTCCCATCCTGACCCATGATATTTATTACACCCATTAACCCTTCCTAATCTAACCCTCTTGCTGGTTTCAATGTATCCACCCTCTCTCTCTCTCTCTGTCTCTCTTAATTTCCTGTTAATTTATTCCCTTAACAGTTATGCCCAATTGTTTCCACACTACACCTCCTCCCATCAATGTAACCGAGCTCTTCCATGAGCCTCGCTCGTGTAGAGAGGGAAAAGAATCGCGAACAGTTACAGCAAACACATAAAACTTACCACAAAATCTTAGAAGAGTGAAATAAACACCGACGTCAGATTTTGTGCAAAACTCAGGGAAAACGCTTTAGGGGTTGTTCTGAGTTTTATCAAGAGCTATTCCTGAATATGTGAAAAGGCAAAGTGGAATATTAAGCATATTAAGGACTATTGAATGGGTTCCTCTCTTTTGGAAATTACAGTATAGGAGCACTTAATTTGCTCCTTGTTGTCTGTGTTCAACCAATGCGATCAATAAATATGTTTTGCATCATCGGTACATGTAAATCTCCTGTCCGAAGGCTTAACGAAAGCCCACGATTGGTTTCACAGCTGAGTGTCAACCCCGGGCAGGTCCTCGTCATGTCAATGCATCAGTTTCGGTCAAAGGATCAAGGTTACATTATTTATTTAATAATTTCCCATGCTCATCAGGATACAATCTAGAAGTGAAGGTTTTGATCAAAGTGAAATAATCATTTTGATAAAAACTTAGGACGGTCGAATGAGGTGCAACAACTTCCAAAAAGGATCTTACGGCAAGTCGAGGAATGCTGAGATGCACAAGTAAACTCACATTGTGCTTAGTTTGAAGGAAGTAGAGATCAGTAGTTGTTTAAATAGTAAGTTTTATTTCTGATGGAAAGTTATAAATGTAGTCCTGGTTGTTTACAACCACATCTTGCAAGTGCAGGTAAAAGGAGTTCATCCTGATATGCTGGGATACAGAGGGCAAGTAAAGTGTCCACGATTGAGATTGTGGAGAGCTTCGAGGACATGGCAGTGCATTATGGAAACCACAGACCAATTGTGAGTTGAACGTTCTCTCCCTCCATACCTTGTCCGCTGCTCATGGCCACGTGCTGAGCTCCCTGAAAAGTGGGCTTATTGCAAGCCTGAGTAACAGAGTCGGGCATGGACCGCTTCAAATGTCCGATCTCTTTTTCCACCACACCAGCCACCCCTCTCACTGCAGTCACATGACAAGGAAGTATATCATTACATGATATGCCATGTATTGAATCCACATCTTATGATGCACTACTCACAATCCATGAGCGGTCATCATGAGTCTGAGATGATGCGACAGGATTGCTTCTTTCGGACCCTGCTGCTACAGGATGTTTGTCCAATAGGTCATTACTGAAGAATTCAACAAGAACAACAAAATAGGAACTAAATAAATAAATAAATATGATGACTGGTTTCCAATTTTTGTTTGCTTCATCATTATTAAAGCAAACAATTACATCAAATATGAACCTGTCCTGGGAAATGACAAACAATATATCCGAAAAAGTGATAGATGGCTGAGGCTGTAGAGCTTGGGTTTGTTTCTCCGACAGACGACATTATATTGCCATCTTGATGTTTAACAGGACAGAGCAACAATGAGTGCTCCATCCCTCAAATGGAGGGCAAGCCGGCAGACCCAAATGTTACAGTATTATTTGGTGGATGTTAAAAAATCCGGTGGTGTCCTTCAACAAAGAGAAGGTGAGTTACCGACCAGCATACTGGCTAAATGACAAATTTCTGTCCTGACCTGGAGGGGGCACTATATCTCCCAGAAATGTGACAGCTGTGTCCGCAAGGAATTATACAATCAGCAGCCAAATGCTGCCTATGTTCGGATCAGAATGCACGAAACCAATGGGAAGACCGATTGTTAACAATTGCTCAACCTTAACTAACACCAATTTAAGGAACATGAATGTTAACAAAAGTGCATCATACATTCACCGGGAAGACCGATAAACCAAATGAACCAAATTCAGATCAGAGTGGCATCACAATCCCCTCATGCAGCCAAGCACACATGGATGGAGATGATGAATTAAATCAAGTGCAGAGTATTCCAGCATTCAAACCTAGAGAAGAGAGCATTCCAGAATCCTGATGAGGCTTCTGCTTTGTCTGTTGATGTGGGAGAGACTGAGGTGAAGGCTGCTGGGAAGGCAAATGCTGATGGTGAGGGTACTGTGCAGATGGGTTTTGTGATGAGGGTGGTGGGCGAGGAGGTGGTGGGCGATGAGGTAGTTGGCGAGCTTGTGCTTGGCCTGCGTGTTGCCCCTTCTCCCAATGCTCTGTTGGGTGAGTTCCTCTTGTTGTCCCTTTGTTCAATGCCTTTCCAGTCGCTTCAGCACCTTTAATGAGGCCGGTGCTTATCCAGTTAGCACCTGAGAACAAGTAGCCATCAGTCAAGTTTGTGAACACTGGTAATTCATTGCCATTATGGCTCCTCCATCTCATACACATAAAATGATGCGAGGGAGGCAGGGAGAGGGGAGGAGGTGGGGATGAAGAATAAATCCACCATATTTTTGTATATGTAATAAATTAACAGCACCTGAAACAAACAAATAGCATGAAAGGTAACTGCAGACAAACTAATAAACAAAATGCGAAGAAATATCTGCAGAGACAATGGTTCACTGTGAATCAGGCAAATGGATTTGCATCTCTGTTTGCATCGTTTCCCAACCGCACCTGAAAACAGTTTATTGATTTATCGTAAAGAGGAAAACCAAAAGCTGTGGAACCTCCAATAAACGAGGAGATGATTAGATTAATAACACATTGTTGTACCAGACATCAATATCTTGTGAATATTTGGACCCTGGGTGCACACCTGACATTATTTTCTGTGCGACCTTCCCACTCCACTCGGGCAGTGAGTGCGTGTAATCCTGACACGTGAGGTGGACGCGTTTGCTCAGATCTTCCCCATCAGCAGCGTTGGGGTTCAGGTTCTTCGTACGGTCCTGGGGGTACGAGAAACAAAAGGCCCAAACCATGAGCGTGTCTGCAGAGCAAATACACCGACAGCTGTGCTGGTTGGTGCATGTCCATTGAGGCTTCCTCCTCTGTCACAAGCTATCCTGAAAGTTAAAGCGACACTATTAGAATTATTTAGACATTAAATTACCATTTGTAACTTTTCCTCTTTGACCATTGTGCACACATTTTATTTATACCGACGATCCATTGCTCATCAACTTGTTTTCTACAATGTTTCGTGTTCTTGTACATTACTGTATGAAAGTTGTGTTTGCAGATTTGCTTTGCTGTGTTATGGATAGATATTTCAAGAGACAACAAAAAATGCAATTCCACTTTGTCAGAGGCTTTTGGTGAACCTTTCAACAATAGACAGCTTGGAATGTGGGATTAAAAATATTTTTAATGTACACATCTCATCACCAGAAATAACGCGCACACGCACACGCACACTTCCCTTTGATGATGGATTTAATCTAAAAACAACCTGTTGTCTGTCCTTCAAACATTCTGCTTTATTCACCCTATAATGTGTGTGAGGACATCTGCCATCTGGAAATCAGCTAACATCGCCTTCGTCACTCTTCTTCTTCTTCTCCTTCTTCTTCACAATGACCAGGGAGGGGGGTGAGTGGGAAGTTTGGCTCAAGTCTTTAATGAATCAGCAGGCCAAGCCTGACGTTCAACTAAGCTCAGGGCAGGAATTTGTAATTTCGTCAGGGTTCCAGCAATAGCTTGCCAATTCTTCATGAAGGACACTGAGATCTTTAACGTCCACCAACTAACGCCAGTAAATGGGGCTCCCAGTTTAACGTGCATCCAAGGAGACGGCACATACATTGATGAATCATCGTGTCTATGAAACACTGGGATGACATTTTATAGCTGGGTCGAGATACAAACCCAGGAAAGACAGATTAGAGTCGAGTATGCATATCCCTAGGGCCGAGGCCATCCCGCCAACCCCATTTCACCATGCACAAGGATATTCTGTGATCTGCTTTACTGATATCCCTCCCTGACTACTTTCTTCCAATTTCAGATATATACTTTACTTGGTGATGCAAATCACTTTTTATTCAAGTCAGTGCTTTGTGCCATCACAGGCACTGAAATGCTTCAAGCTTCACACATCGCTCTGCAATAAGCTTCTGGGGGTTTTTTTGCATGGTCTTGGCTCGTGAAAGAGCGAGGACACAGAACAGAACACAACATAACAAAGGGAACCGCAGGAGAAAGGGGTAAACACAAATCGTAGGGTGGGGAGAGAAGGTATTTAGAGATGGCCAAACAAGGGATGCAGGTAATGATGAGGTTAGGAGAGAACGCAAGGGGTGGACAAGATGGATACATAAGCAAAATTTTGGGAGGGATGGGGTGCTTTAACAGGTGTAGAAAAGATCATGGCTTTGGATGGGGGATGACCTGAGATGGCAGTAAACGGGTCTTGAAGATCAGGAGGGAAGAATGGGATTGAAGTGAGTGTGGAAGGTGGTTCCACAGTTGGGAAAAGAGAGGAACAAATGAGTGGAGGTGGCTCTGGATTTAGGCAGTTTCACAAGGAGGGGGTTGCTGGCAGAGTGCATGTATCCTGCAGATACTTGGGAGGAATGGAGAGGGACAGAGCACAGCATGAGTTCAAAGGAGCATGCTAAATTTATGGGCCCAGATAATCAGGAAAGGAACCTGGAGCACCCATCGCCAGTGAGGACTCCGGGGGGGAGGGGAGAGCCCTCCCCCCCCAAATTTGGAACGGAGCAGATAAGCTTGGTGGTGGCCTCAGTTTCCCGGGGGTGCCATGTGCGAGAATGCAGGTAGGCAGATCTGCTGGTGGAGCCACACTGCGCAGCCACGATATTATGCGAAGACACAGAAGTAAAATTTGAGGGCTAGGCCCAAACGTGATGAAGCACCAATGCACGGGCGACGGGTAAATCGATTGCGTAGAACCATTGTAAGGGGGTGTAATGGTAAAAGAGAAACCAGTTTTGTGAAGTTAGGGTAGAGTAGGAATGCTCCCCCTTGGTACAATTTTCAGATGTCTGTGGCTGCTGGAGTAATGCAGTAGAGTAAATGGAGTAGAGTAATGGAGTAAGCCAAGTAAGCACCCCCCCCCAACCCCAATCGGGCTGCTCCACTGACAAGCCTTTTGGTACCACACCACCTCATGTTTGTCACTGTGCATGTTTTGATTTCCTACCAGGAGATAGGATATCTCGCGGGATCAGTGGGCCCTGGAGGGACAGATCAGCTCGCAGGGTTTAGAGGGTTAAAACAAGCTCAAATAAGCTAAGACCCTCATCCTCTTAATGATGACGTCATAAAAACGAATATGACATCATTGTGATGCATCAATCAGGTTTGCGATAAATTATCTGTGCTAATGCCCAGCTTGATTCCCGCAAACAAAATTCAAACAGCTTGCCTTGTTTCGGAGATGATGGTATAGGCGATTTCATGACGTCAACTTTTTTTCTAGGAAGAATTTCCAAAATCGGAGATGGTTACTGCCTGCGCGTGGGCTTTCTGCATATACATGGCAAGTTTCACGAAGATCCGATGAAAACTCTGGGTTGTGAAACAAAAAATAGGAATGATGTCATAAAAATTGATATGACGTCATAGTGATGCATCATATGTGCGGTAATTCATCTCTGCTAATGCCCTGTTCGATTCCCGCAAACGGAATTCAAAAAGCTTGCCTAGTTTTGGAGATAACTTTTTAGGCGATTTCCATTAGCGGAGATATTTTGACGTCACAACTTTTTTTCTAGGAGGAATTATCAAAATCGGAGACGGTTACTGTCTGCGCAGGGTATTTTTACACATATATGCCAAGTTTCAGGAAGTTTCGATGAAAACTGTAGGCTGTGAAACAAAAAAGTTCACAAGAACAACAACGTGAGTAAGACTTCGAGATCCTCCACGAGGATCTAAAAAAGCCAGGGTCGAGCTCGCTTAGAGGGATAAAAGGTGGTAGGGGGTAGTGTTGAGGGGTTAGTTGGGCATATAGGTTAGATTAGGGCCAAAGCCAGCCGCTTGATCTGCTGCTCCCATGCGTCACTGTCCCCATGTCGACTACATGACCAACGAGAGGCCAGCCAGCAGCACCTGCCGGCCTGGGTTGCCTTGCTCAACCTTGTTTGTCTTGTCATGTTTGCCTGCTGCCCTTGTTGTGCCTCCCAAAGGACTGTTATTGACGACATGGACCAATGACCACTCTTGTGGCTTTGTAGGCCTGCTGTCAAGGATGTGCTGAAGTACACTGTCAAAGACCAGTGTGATGGATCAGCGTGGAAGTATAAATAGTGTATAGTGTTGAACCCACCTGGTTATGCGTTTAGAACTGTGTAGATACATGCATTGGGTGAATGTGTCAGAATAGTTACACATTAGTTGGGGACATGTATGAAACTTTTCCTTCATAAAACAATGTCGCACTCAGGGATCCGATAAGTGAAGTAATTGTGTTAAAAGGGGACTACATTGGACAAGTACAGGAGCCAGCAGACTCAGGATGAGCCAGCAGACTACAGAGGAGGGGATAGTGTTGTGGTTTTGGAAAGACCCCAGGGAGTTGTACTCAACACATAAGAGATCCTGAGATGAGATATTTCCATAGCAATTCTGTTTATTTAGGTTACCCATCCCCTCATATTAGTGGACAGGAAAATGTGTTGTGTGCATAGCAGGTTCGAATCCCCTTTGTAATTCTTCCCTGTCTAAATTCTCTCTTTTTCTATCCCTTCTAATCTCTTTCGCTATCCCTCTTAACCCCTCTCCTTTCCTGCACCTTCCTATGCCGAAACCATAAACACAAATTAACATGCATTACAAAACACACAAATTACATTACAAAGCACAACGTAACATTACAAATCAAAGCCTTTCAAGCTCAATCACAATCACCGAGGGAAGCTACATGGCCAACCCTCCGAGCAGATATGCAGACGTCACGGTACATGACCGATCCTCCAAGCAGCTATGCAAGGAAAGGACTGGTTGTGCTCCAATGAGGGAGTGACATGCGAAGGTCAAAGAGCACTGGGGTGACCTTCATTCCCGAAGCCACGCCTCGCCCAAGAGCCAAAGAATTTCAGGCATCTGGAGAACGACACACGACAACGACCATCTGCAAAGGACGAACCTCTCTGGGGACAAACCTCTGTGCAGACGAGCAGGCTGGTGTCAGGAAGCAAAGAGTGGACGGAAAGGGGAGGTTCCCGAGACACGGCGGCCAGACACACTGACACACTATCTTTCTCTCCTATCGCTACTTCTAATTCATTTACTGGAGATGCACAGAGCTTCAACGACTGCCTCTTGACCCGTCAGAGCAGGGTTACTGATTCGCACCACTGTTTCTTCTCGTACATACATTGCATTCACCTGTACCTCTACCGACACATTGCACTTCATTATCCTCTTCCTCTTCTGCCTCCCTTCCCCCCACCCCTTCACATTGGGACCTACGTCGGTCAGCTGGCTTACATGCGGGTGAGAAAGGGGGTCGACAGCATGCACGGACTTCCTCTTCCTCTTTCTGTCAACCTTTACTCTCGTTTCCCAAATGGATGAGGCACCCGTTTTGTTTTATTGATAAGGCCAAATGCACCAGGGGTTCTTTTACGTACAAGCGGTTAAGACTGTTCTCTGTGATCTGCTTGTAAATACATAGCCGTGCTAATCATCTATAAACCTTCCAAACCTACTCGATCGTCTGTTTTCTCTATTGGTTATACATAGTATGTTATTGGTAGACAGGAGGTTTACCCCACTGGTTCGCGATGGTTATAGACTAGCCGATGTCCCATTTGCAGTTCTGCTCGGCCATACCAAATTGATAGATAAGGGTGGGGTGGAGAGCACAGTTCCCTATCTGGGGCAATTAAATTACTGGGAAGGTAACGCGAAATTTTAACATGGGGACCATACCAGATTTAATTCCTTCAGATGGCGTCCATGGTTGTGAGCAACCCGTCGTGCTACGGAGTTATCTGTGGCTTGTCAGCTTCACGGTCAAAGGTCAGGAAGTGGGTCTGAGAGGCCTCTCATGAACTGGCCGACAAACCCGTAACAATATCTTTATATATATTTTCGGATAAGGTGGTTGAAATGATCCGTTGTTTCAAAAAAAAAAAAAGGCACAACCATCCAACAAATTATACTAATCACTACCCTACCATTTTTAAAAATCACACGTGAAAGCAGACGAGGCCTCCAGC
This sequence comes from Eptatretus burgeri, assembly GCF_056783735.1. Classification (NCBI taxonomy): domain Eukaryota; kingdom Metazoa; phylum Chordata; class Myxini; order Myxiniformes; family Myxinidae; genus Eptatretus; species Eptatretus burgeri. The sequence continues at coordinate 61,258,872 of NC_140973.1, forward strand.
GATGTTTTATCTGTGGTCCGTGAATGCCTTGAAGCCCATTCCAGATCTTCCAGCATCTTGTGGGATTGGACTGTGAACGTTTTTGCTTAAGGTCATTCATGAACCAGTTAGCCAACCACGACGTTCAACTGAAGGTGATTTGGGCATGAATTTTAATTTGTTTCGCGTGCCAGCGATAACTCGCTCACTCTTTGTGACAAACACAGTGGGATCTTTAACGTCCACCAACGATCGGTGCTGGCAGACTAATCATCCGGCTTCACAACCGCCCGATGGATGGTGCACACATTGATGCCTCGCCCTACATGAGAATCACCAAGGTGGAGGTTTATAGCTTGGTCTGGATTAAAACGCAAGATAGACAGCTTGGAGGCGAGTATGCATACCTCTTGGCTATCCTAGCAGCATATGTATGTGATCCAAAGAGACATAAAAAAAACATGAACATAATTAAAAGTTTCTAAATGTTCCATAGGTCTGTATAACAGCCATCATTTTCATAGCAGAGCACAATCTGTTGCCATGGCTGATGTGAAATATTTCCCAACATCCACAGTGTACTCACTCGTGTCCATCACAGTCAACTACCTGTTACGTAGCAACTCTATTTTGCTGACTGTATAACATAGTTGTTGCTAGCAATCTTCTCCTTCTTGCGTATGGCAGCTTAGCTGCCGGGGTAGCTATCATTTCTCGGAAGCGCGACTGTGTCGCTGATGCAGTGCCCCTCTACCAGTATACACTGGTACTCATTTTGCCGACCTCGGAAGGATGACAGGCTGAGTCAACCTCCTGGTGTAAATTCAGCGGCCCAACGGGGCTTGAACTCAGGACCCTAGGATCCCAAGCCGCTACCCTAACCACTAAGCCAACACCAAGCTGTTGCTAGCAGTGAATAACAAGACATATGGACCAGCCTGTACACGTCACGTCCCTGTCCATAAAATGATTGTTTTGGAGGCATATCGGTGAGGTGATGGAGACAATGACAATTACTGTACATTTCGGGTCCATTTATAAGATCATGCTCAATGCTTGTGCAAATGCATCTCAACATTTGCAGATGTGTAACTTTACACCTGTACTGACATGGTGTGATGTAGTAACTTCGTGCAGCATTAGGTTACCATTCACACATGGTGACAGGTGCACACAGCCCTTGCATAGCCTCAGCACATAGACACGGGATCTTTAAGCAAATACACAAGGTCATTTGCATAAATGGCTGGCTTTTCAGCATTGGCAGTTCAAGGACAGATGCCTCTGGTCACCCATCTTGCAGTGGATGAATGTCCCAAAAACGCATGTTAAGGGACCAATGTTAAGTTGTTTTGTGGACCTTTTGCATCTGTGTCAAATCTAAACATCTGAAAGAAGATGAAATAGATCCAACAAAACAAGAGAAGACAAATAGCTCGTTTAACAATCGTGACTCTTCACTGGATGAAATGTACGCTTAGCCTATACCGACATATAACCTCATGCTGTGCACATAGTTCATAAAGCCAGGAACACTGATCTCCCCTCCAATCTTCCACCATCCCCACCAAAAGAATCAACCAGAACTCCCAACGAATGCAGCAAAAAGCTCTCGGGCTATTTATCAAGTACAACTTACCTCCAGACGCAGTTGTGTAAAATGAGAAATATGTTCTTCAAAGCTCCGGCAGACATTGATGGGCAGGTCTGCGGACAGGACGATTCCAACAGCAGCCCCAGGGGGAGCTCCTGGCGTTACGTCGGGAAACATGTAAAGACCATTTCCCGAGCGCAGCGCTGGTGACCGGCCGGGGTAGAGCGGGCACAGCCAATTATTCACCTGGTTTAAATAAGTATGTTAATACATAAATACAAGCATCATCAATTAAATGTCTCGCATTATAAAAGTGTTCGCACCTGACAATCCAGCTTTGTACATTACAAGCAGCACGGAACATTAATGTTCCTCAAAATATCCAAAAGTTTATGATGTAATTACTATCACCAACATATAAACATAAGCATAGCCACCATTAATAAACTACAAACTGACCTCAATGAAGGCAGCAGGAGCCTGCCCAACTGGAGGAGCGGGAGCGCCGGGTCTAAAGGTCACAATGCGAAGGTAGCCGGGGTATGAAGGAGCAGTGACTGGACCGTTTGGGCGAACGAAGAACGCCTGAACACCACCGGGGATTAAAAACGTCTCGACGGCGTTAGGTCCTAAGAGTTGCTGAACAGGCAGAAGAGATGCTGTTGTGACCATTGTACTAGCAGGAAGTGAAATCTCTCCATACACCGTGCCAACTGAAAGAGACGTGTGGCCTTGCAGAGATTGTGGCGAATACGCCGGAGGCAGGTCCACCGGTTGCCCATAGATCGCGGTCGGTGGCAATCCGGAGCCAGGGTTTGGGTGCACAGATCCCGGTGAGAAAGGGATCTTTTCTGCAGGAGGGGCGATGTGTGGGTACAGGCTGTGAGGCTGAGAGGGAAGAGTTGACGGGGCCGATGGTTCCAAAGGAGTGACCTCTTTCAAAGCTTCAAGACGAGTCTGAACATTATGAAGCAACTCTGTCATCTTCTTTTTGGGTTCCTGCTCTTCTGTACTTCTACAACACATAACAGATAATTATAACAAAATAAAACTGGAGAGTTCATAGGACACCTTACCTCACGTAGAATTCAAGTATATAATTCAATTTAAATAAAGTAATGATTTTAAAGGTCGTACAAAAACAAAATTCCGGAAGTTTATCGCTATTGATGCAGTGGCTATTACAACACCTTATTTAACAAGTGGCATGAGTTATCCATGCCTGTTGTTTGTGTCATTTATGACATCCTTAAAAACAGTAAGTTTCCAGTTTGGAATGATTTTCAATTTTGTTTGACTGCGAGACAGACAGAGTAAAAAAAAACAAAAAAAACTTATCTCGCTCCTCTCTGCACATGCGTGATCCATAAGAATTCAGAACCAAATAACTGCTAATCTACAGGTCCAGTCCCCCCCCCCCACTCCGGATTCATTTTCCAATGTGTTCAAAATATAAATTAAATTGAAATCAAGTTGTTTCTCGATCATAAACTGTCATTTGTGGATGGACGGACGGTCGGACAGAAGTTAACCTATTGCTTAACCTCACTTTTCCCTTCGTGCGTGTGGGGTAATAATAGACACAAATACAAACTGTAACCTTTTGTTGCAGACATTTTGGTGTAAATTTGCTTTAAAAACAAAAACAAAAAACAATCGTCTTCAGCTCTGAAAAGAACTCGAATTGTGGAATCAGGTTCAATATCCTAACTTAAAGCAGCAATTCCAAAACCCATGAAATTAACATAAAACTCACTCCAGTTACATCGTAAGTGCCCAAGCATATGCCCCAAAAGACTCACCCCAATCCCGTGGCCAATTTGAACCGTGGATTTTGAATATTTTTCACACACAAGGCACAGTATTCAGAAGAAAAGATGATGTGTCCTTTAAAGTCCATTAGGTGGACATAAAGTCCTTTAGGGAATGGCTTAAGCTCAGATAAAGCCTGCACTTCCAATTTTAAAGAGACCATAAACATTCTACGTTGCAGGACAGTGCTCGCTTCAGGGCATGGTTGTGTTGGAGACCGGTCCATCTCTTACTTGGACTCTGTGGCCTGTTTAGCTAAGGCCTGTAGCAGGTATGCTTCCGCCAGTCGATAGCATGGTAAAGAGCGAGGAAGATCTCCTGCCTCATCAGCCTGGAGAGCAAAGGAAACTGCTCGCTCAGCATCCACCAACAACTCCTGAGACTTTGTAGACTCGGCCATGGATGATACCTGTGAAACACACACACACACACACACACACACACACACACACACACACACACACACACACACACACACACACACACACACACACACACACACACACACACACACACACACACACACACACACACACACACACAAAAATGTAAACCATCCAGGTGTTACTTCCTGGGTGTGAGCGAATCGTTAACTGTTGTTTGTTTAAATCTGAGGTTCCTCTGATTTGTTCGAGATTAGTTATCCTGGCCCCACGAGTATGGACACTCAGTGTCACAACCACTACTACTCCTTTTTTAAAGGCCTCGGTTATTCCCATCTTCTTGTGGGGTTGGCCTTGTCCTATCTTTCACAAACTAGCTAGCCAGGCCTGGCATTTGATTGAAGGTGATTTGGTTATGAATTTGCAATTTGTTCAGGGTGACAGAGATAACTCACCTACTCTTCGAGAAGAACACCATGGGTGCTC